>NC_041410.2:85424681-85687181 GCF_900747795.2 Erpetoichthys calabaricus | reverse complement strand
CCAGGGTATACTGGCAGGGTACTAACCTCTCTTATCTTGTTCCCTCAGAAAGACCAGAGCGCCACCGCCATAAACAAACCCAGAAGTCTTCTACTACCACCCGCTTCCGGGGTCCTTTCTAACCTCCGGTCCCCCGAAGATGACATCACTTTTCCCATCAACCATCACGACTTTCCCCATTATTTTCTGTTGCACCATTAGAAATTGTCCAACCTCCTTTGTTTTGATGTCTGTTGTACTTTGGTTGAAAACTGTGACTTTTTTGCTTTGCTTTACAGTATATGGGGCCTAAACACCCCCAAACCTTTATACTTGTTTGTACTTTTTATTACAACATACACACACACATTATATTATATATATCAACCATTCTATGATCTGCTACTCACAAACTGAGGGCACCGTGGCGGATGTTAGCAGATTGCTGGCCAACCACAAGCGTTACCTGGTAGGTAACCACCCATACAATCAGATTGTGACACAGACTACGAATGCCGTGAATATATATATATATATATTTATATATATATATACAGTATATCATCTTGGATCATCTTTTTCCATATCTTTCTGTCCTTGTCATCTTGTTCTGTCACACCCATCACCTGCATGTCCTCTCTCACCACATCCATAAACCTTGTCTTAAGCCTTCCTCTTTATATATATATATATATATATATATATATATATATATATATACACACACACACATATAAGACAGCCACTACGTACAGCACCATCATGTCTGCCAAAGCTACTTCACCTCAAAATAAATGAATAATATTTTGACCCTGCCCATCGAGACACAATGTTTGCCAACCACATCTTGGCATCACAGTTGTGTGTTAATGTAATGTCACTGCTCGGGGTTAACACATGCAGCTTCATTCTCGCTAGGTGCCCTTATTAGATTAGATTAGAGAGACGGGATAAACATTTATCAATCCCATGGGGAAATTCAGATGCATACAGCAGCAGAAACAGACACATACAGACTACTCACAGGACACACGGAGCCATCAGTTGGTAAGTAAATAAATCGCTCTGATTACATTAGGAGACCCGAACACTGTTGTAAAGTGCCTTTTCATGTTGGCAGAAACATGTTATATGTACACTACCGGTCAAAAGGTTTAGAAAACCTCAGTTTTTTTCTTCAAATGTAATCAATTGAAATGCAACAAATGACCTAAAATGGTGAAAAAGTAAGCAGTAAAATGCCAGAGGTTTAAATTTAAAGTTTAGGTTCAGCAAAAACTGAAGGAAAAAAAGGAAATTTCAGAATATCACAAAATGGGCCTTCTAGTAGGTTACAACCTACAGATGTTTCTGCAGCAATTAAATGAAGCCTTGCAACTCGAAGCAAACAATTTGCACAGGTTACCCAACTTCTATTGATTACTTCAAACCATTCTGTACGTCTTAAAGAAGAGTTGAGCAGACTACACTCTCTGAAGTCCTACTTGGACAATATTCCAGTGAAAGTGGCAATTAACACATGAAATGATTATTATTATTATTATCTATATATATAAATCACTAAGCAGCCGACAGGGCACGCAAGACAACCATGGGATACGCACGACATAACCACGCCCACCAACTCACCGAGCCCCGCCCACCAACTCTAAGACCATGGGATACGACGACAACTCACAGTGCCACGCCCACCAACTCTAAGACCATGGGATGAGAACGCCTGCTGACCCGCCCATGCCCACCTGACTGTTACCAGCATTCACCGCAATGTACTGGAGTGTAAAACTATCACAGCTGCTAAGCTTTCGGCCATGTGAGATTGAGCAATAACAGGTCTGTGATGCCCTTAGATGTCCGGGGCTGCACGAGCGCTACACTGAATGGATCAACGTGTGTCTACCTGGCGATGAGAGGCGTGGGTAAGCCGTTGAACCCCATTTGTGATGGGGACCGGGGCTTGTAATTGTTCCCCACGAACAAGGAATTCCTAGTAAGTGCGGGTCATAAGCTCGCACTGATTTAAGTCCCTGCCCATTGTACACACCGCCCGTCGCTACTACCGATTGGATGGTTTAGTGAGGTCCTCAGATCGGCGCTGCCGCGGTCGCTCACGGCCTCTGGCGGAGCGCCGAGAAGATGATCGAACTTGACTATCTAGAGGAAGTAAAAGTCATAATTCCATAGGTGAACCTGCGGAAGGATCATTACCGGTTGTGCCGACCTGTCATTGGATGGTTAGGACCCGAAACCTCTCGGGCCCGCTTCCCCGCCCTGAGGGGGCGGAAAGGGCATCCTCCCTGGGCATCCTTCCCCTCTCCCCCATTCCGCCCTCCGTGCCCGACTGCCGTCCAGCCCCGTCCCTTGCTCTGGGAGGTGGGGGCACGGTGTGGTCCTCCAGTTTTCAGTCACGGACAATTGTATGTTGCTCTCTCCAGAGTTCCATCTTTTCATTCACTTACAGTCGTATCCTCAAACCCACCCCATTTGGACAACTGTGTCTTTCAGGAAGTGTTCACCCATCAATACATAATTATGCGGCGTATGCTACGCCGCAGGCTGGCTAGTAATTATTATTACCCTTAGAAGTGTTGGCCTTTCGTTTAGAGAAATTGCAAAACAATTCAAAAGTGTCAGTGAGTCCAGTGGTGTCCTACACAATCCAAAGGCAAATGGAAACAGGAAGAAACTCTGATAGGAGGAGACCTGGCAGAGCCAAAGTCACAAGCCAATCAGAAGACAGCTTTCTGAGGGTCACCAGCTGGTGTGATCACGGGTGCCCCACAGCACAGCAGCTTCAAGCACAGCTTAACAGTGCTGGTTGAGAAAAGCAAGCGTCAGTTTGTACTGTGAAGAGAAAATGTTGTGCTGCAGGTTTGACAGGGCGAGTGGCAGGTAGAAAGCCATTCTTTAAACAACACAATAGGGCCTCTTCAGTTCATCACTCAGGGTGTTTGTATGCCATCGACTTGGTGAAAGGACGGTTCCAACTGTCGAACACAGAGAAGGAAGCGTGCTGGTCTGGGGTTCTTTTGCTGGAGGCAGAGTTGGCGACTTTTTCTGAACTGCAAGGGTTAGCACATTTTCGCTGTTATATCAACAAAAGGGGGCTAACTTTGATGAACCAAAAATTTGAATATGATTTGTACACTTAAGAATTCCTTGACTTACTTTTTATGTGCTGTTGTTTGTTTGTTCTACGCCTTGATTTCATAAAACATTTAGACTTTAAATTTTGTGCATTTCATTAAAAACTGAGGTGTTCCAAAACTTTCGACCGGTAGTGTATGTACACCCACACCATATGAGAACTGGATGTAGCACCTCGCCGGTCAGTTAATGGCTTTCAGCACAGCAGGCATGGTGGAGTGAAGCTTGACTGAGATTCCATCAACCTGTCGGCCAGTTCCCTGAGAAGTGACAACAGGTAGCTGATATAAACTGATGAATAACCAAAAAAAAAATTTTAAGTGCAAATATGCAGCATTGACCCTCTTAAAAGGAAGCTAAAATGGAGTCTGTGCATCATATTCATCACTTCTGAGGTGCAATATATTTGTCAACATATTTAATAATAAAGGCTCAGTGATATTAATTATCAAGAGTGTCGCCATTACCCAGTTTCTCTGAAATGTTGCGTATGTGTGGCTCAGACTGGTCTTAAACATATGCACGTTCCCACATCAGGTTTTCTTTCATAAATTCCACTGCTTGTGTGGGAAGTTGCATACGCACATTTCAAATGTCTTTTTGTGCGTATGTCAGCTTTATAAATGAAGCCTCAGGTGAGTACTAACAACTGTGCCACTGTGTCTTCTTCTGTTGTTGGCTGTTCCCATAAGGGGTTGCCACAGCAGATCATTTATTTCCAAATCTTCCTGTCCTCTACATCTTGCTCTTTCACACCCATCACCTGCATGTCCACTCTCACCATATCCATAAATCTTCTCTTAGGCCTTCCTCTTCTCCTCTTCCCTGGCAGCTCTATCCTCAGCACCCTTCTCCCAATATACTCAGCATCTCTCCTCTGCACATGTCCAAACCAACGCAATCTCGCCTCTCTGACTTTGTCCCCCAACCATCCAACCTGAGCTGACCCTCTGATGATCCTCATTTCTAATCCTGTCCATCCTCGTCACACCCAATGCAAATCTTAGAATCTTTAACTCTGCTATCTCCAGCTCTGTCTCCTGCTTTCTGGTCAGTGTCACCGTCTCCAACCCATATAACATAGCTGGTCTCACTACCATCCTGTAGACCTTCCCTTTCACTCCTGCTGATACCTGTCTGTCACAAATCACTCCTGACACTCTTCTCCACCCTGACTGCACTCTCTTCTTCACTTCTCTTCCACAATCCCCATTACTCTGTACTGTTGATCCCAAGTATTTAAAGTCATCCACCTTCACCAACTCTATGCCCTGCATCCTCACCATTCCATTGACCTTCCTCTCATTCACACACATGTATTCTGTCGTGGTGGTCCTACTGATTTTCATTCCTCTCCTCTCCTCTCTAGAGCATATCTCCACCTCTCCAGGGTCTCCTCGACCTGCTCCCTACTCTCATTACAGATCAAAATGTCATCAGCAAACATCATAGTCCACGGGGACTCCTGTCTAATCTTGTCTGTCAACCTGTTCATCACCAAATAAGAAAGAGCTCAGAGCCGATCCCTGATGTAATCCCACCTCCACGTTGAATGCATCCATCACTCCTACCGCAGTCCTCACCACTGTCACACTTCCCTCGTACATATCCTGTACAACTCCTACATACTTCTCTGCCACTCCTGACTTCCTCATACAATACCACAGCTCCACCCGAGGCACCCTGTCATATGCTTTCTCCAGGTCCACAAAGACGCAATGCAACTCCTTCTGGCCTTCTCTATACTTCTCCATCAACACCCTCAGAGCAAACATCACATATGTGGTGCTCTCTGCTGGCATGAAACCAAACTGCTGCTCACTAATCATCACCTCACTTCTTAACCACGCTTCCACTACTCTTTCCCATATCTTCATGCTGTGGGTCATCACTTTTATCCTCCTGCAGTTACTACAGCTCTGCACATCCCCTTATTCTTAAAAATCGGCACCAGTCCACTTCTTCTCCACTCCTCAGGCATCCTCTCACTTTCCACAATTCCAGTAAACAATCTGGTTAAAAACTCCACTGCCATCTCTCCTAAACACCTCCATGCTTCCACAGGTATGTCACCTGGTCTCCTACCTTTAATTTGAAAAGACTGAGAAGGTAAACGGATTGTCAAATGCAAGTGGAAACAGCGTCACCATAGCCACATGCTGAATCAGAGCTCGGGGTGGGGGTAGGGGGGGCTGCACAGAAGCAATTCTTGACCGTCAAAGCAACTCTGTCTACAGATAATTATGATGTCAAGAAGCAAATGCTCAGATGCCACAGTCAACAAGAAACTTCCTATTATTAGAAAGAGCTGGCGCTGGTTTGAGTGAGATATTTCCAGGTTAAGGCAAGATTCCCTTTATTAGTGCAATACAAACGTTACATTTTATTTTGCTCCTACTTTATTGCCTGGTTTTTCAAATTATTGAAAACTGGTAAATATTTTGACGGGGCTTCACAATGCCTTTTGTTTTTTTCCCTTAATAACGTTAGCTTTCTGCAGTAGGCAGAGATTATTCAGTGTAAACAAGAATCGTCTTCCCAGCCGACCATATGGTTTGCATTTCCATTAGGCGCTTGAAACTTACTTCGGTAGTCAGAAGGGATGAGCGTGAGAAGGAGGAAGAAATTTAAAGGGCAGACGACGATTCTGACGATACTCCAGAGTAAATGAAGGAATAGTTCAAGTTGTAAGGTTAATATGAAATATAATAAGGCAAAAAACATTGCGTTTTGCCAAATACTGGATATCTAATTTCATTTGGTTTCAACTACGGGGAATATGTCAGATATCCCTTAATGAAAGCATGTCGCCTTTAGCCAAGTGATCTGTTTATCCTTCAGATTTCAGTAAGAATTGCTGCTCCTCCGCCAGGCTTGGTGACAAATAAACTTTGCCTTTCCAAAGCTGCTCTCGCGGCATCTGCCCTGTAAAAGGCTTCTCGGACATTTAGCAGAAACGAGTCCAGCTTCTCTCTCGGCACCATGGACACTGTGCATCCTCCCCAGCCGGCTCCTGTCAGCCGCGAGCCCATTGCCCCAGACTGCCTACAGAAGAAAACAAAAAAAAAAAATATGAAAAGACTGTCAAATAAAATTAGAATTATTGGTGCCACATAAGCTGTGTCCCCCACCCCATACCTAACCCCACCAAGGCATTGCTTTAAAAATCCCAATTCCAAAAAGGTGGGCACAGTTACGAAGATAAAAAAAAACACACATTTTGAAGCACAATCCATTCATGGTTGTCTCCAGATAAGTAAATTATAAATATGGCTTCAACGAGACTAACCATGGACTCTCAGTAATAACAGTTCCAAAATCATGACATTTTATAGGCAGAGGTAATGGTGGCTTTAACATCTGTGCTTCTCTAGGGAACAGCCCTCAAGTTCCAGTCCAGAACACGGACGTTCTCATTGTCCACAGGGAGTCTGCTCCAGATATTCCAGCTTCTGCCAACACTCCAAAGACACGGCTATAAAGAAGACTCACAAGTCCAAGCTGTCCATGTAGGTCTGATGTTACATGATCTACTGCAGGGATGTCCAATTCTGGTCCTGGTGGGCCTTAGTGGCTGCAGGTTTTTATTCTAACTATTTTCCTAATTAGCGAGCAGTTTTCACTGCTAATTAACTCCTTTTCCCTTCATTTTAATAGTCATGTTTTTAAGGATTCAGTCCTCTGAATTGATTTGTTTCTTCATTAAATGGCAGCCGAACAGAAATGAGACGTGAAAGAAGCCAACAGATGACCAGCTAAATTGGAGCATCAAACTCCAGTCAATTTCAGTCCAACCAGTTTCTAAATGAGAAGCCACTTCTCAAGCCGTTATTGAATATCATGACGTGCTGCTGCTTTCATTCTGTCACAGCAGACTGTTTTCTATTTTTCCTAAGAACACTGTTAAGATGTTTTGGTGACCTGAGCAGACCAACACAACTAAGACCTTCACCATTCTTTATTTTCAGGTGAGCTGGTCATATGGCAGCTTATTTTGGGTCTCATTATTGTTTGGCTGCTCATTATGGAAAAAGAAACAACTAAGGGGGTCCGAGTGACGTCAATTAAAACTAAGGCAAAACAAGTGAATTAGCAGCAAAAATGGCTCACTAATTAAGAAAATGGTTAGAATGACAACCTGCAGGCACTGTGGCCCACCAGGACCGGAGTTGGACAGCCCTGCTCTACTGTAAGCCATTAATACTTTGCTCATTAGAATGTGGACAAAGGAAACAAAGATGAAATAAATACCATTCTACTGCAGCTTATCCATCTCATTAAAAAACAAGCTGGTTGTCAACTCTTCCTTGAATTTGATCCTGACAGTGTAAGCTCAGGGTCTCTGTGGCAAAAGTGAGGGGCCAGGAAGTGGACGGATGGACAGATCACAGGAAACAAAGACAAGGGAGTGAGTGCACTTGGGGGATATTTAGCAGAGCAGGTAGATCTGCCTCACGCTGGAATATTCTGTGTACAATACTGCGGGGTCATGGTCAGGGATAATGCCAACGTAGCAGTGAATAATGATAAAGTTTAGTGGGGACGGAGGATTTATGGGCATAGCTAATGTCTGGCACTGCTGGGTGGTCGGCTAGTGTTACACACTGTAGTATAAATTATGAACCCTGCCCCGGCACAAGGCACTAAAAAAAAAATGTAATTTCCAAATTTTCCTTCTTCCAACTGATATCCCTTCTTTGTGTCCCACTCCACAGGACGTTTCCTTGTCTTTGTAATTGTATCCCGGGTGTTATAAAATTTTATTTAAGAGTTACTCCAGCCCTGTTACATTGGCCTAGCAGTTCACAGCGTGCAACGCATCTCACAATTACTCTGACAGGTAGAAAACTCTCATAAAACTCAACCCAAAAGTAACAGAACGAGAACTTACCTCACTGGATCACACGTTTGGCAGTACAGTGTTTCAGAGTGGGACGGTGGTGCAGTAGTAACCCCATGCCCCCAAGAGCTCCCTGCATGGAGTCTCCCTGTGCCCTCATGGGTTTCCTCCCACAGTCCAAAGACACTTACTTTACATTTACTTATTTGGCTGACATCTTTATTCAAGGCGACTTACAAAATTTATGAAACAACTGGTTCCACTTCTTTTGGTTTTCCAATTGGAGCAGAGGTGGGTCATATGACTTGTTCAGGGTCACTAGTGGGATTTGAACCCACAACCTCCAGGTTTGAAGTCCAAAGCCTTAACCACTACAACACACTGCCACTGCCAGTGCTAAATTAGTCCCTAATATGTGTGTGTGTGTGTGTGTGTGTTCACCTTTTGCTAGGCTGCCACACTGTCCAGCGTGTAATGCATGCTGGGTGATAAGAGGTCCCTGGTGAGGCACGATTTTAAATAAATAACTGGGAGATCCAGAGGGTGTAGGCTCCAAGCGGGTGCATGGGTGAGCTTCCATGGGCCGCTCCGAGGTCGATTGGGGTGTTTGGCTGATCGCATATTCACGTGCGAATGTGAGCGGCTCAGGCAAGTGCTTCATTCACACCTGCACTCAATCAGGGAGCCTGCAGGGCAGAGTGCGGAATACTAAAAAGAAGAAAAGAAAGAAAAATGAAGGCAAGAAGGTGATGGGACAGTGAGCTCCTGGTGAGTAGCGTATGGGTTGACACTTGAACGGGCAGGCAAGAGGGGCCACTCCCGCTGAGCATTGAATTATCGTTTTTATCATGGCCCCGCAATCCGTATTAACCCCTACCTTCCCTGCTGTTCTTTTTCCGGTTTTCTGTGGTGGCCATCTGTGCCACCACCACCACCTGATCAGGGCACCATGATGTCCCTACATTGATGGATTGAAGGCCAAAGGTCCGCATGACCATCATCATCAAGTTCTTTCATGTGAAGTCTGAAAAGCATGAGGACTGATTAAGATCATTTATGTTAGGTAGAAGGCCCAGTGGGGGCTGGCCAGGTGGTCTCGTGGCCTTGGGTCCCCTGCAGATTTTTTTTTTTCTGTCTTCCTGGCCCTCAGACCTTACTTTATTCTTTGTTCCTTAGTATATTGCCCATCTTCATCGCGTAAAGCACTTTGAGCTGCATCATTTGTATGAAATCATGCTATACACTGTGGTACCCGGCGGGGGTTCATGCCTGGCCGGGATGCCCAGGAGGACCGGAGGAGGACTTGTGCCTCCTCCAGAACACGAGGTGGCACCCGCCCTGGTTGCTTTGGGGGCCACGGGTACAGAGCTTGGAAGCTCAACCCTGTAGGGGCCCGTGGTCACCACCAGGGGGCTCCCCGATGCCTTGGGAGCCCTGGACCTCAGCACTTCCACCACACCCGGAAGTGCTGGGGGGAAGAGGATTGGGGACACCCGGAGAACTTCCGGATACACCGCCAGAGCTTCTGCCACACAGGGGTGTGGCCACAGAAGCTCATTGGGATGCACCTGGAGTCCATCCGGGGTGGATAAAACGGGCCGCCTCACTCCAGTCGGGAGGAAGAGGACGAAGCTAAGAGGAGAGGAGTGGAGGCGGACCAGAGACTAGAAGGCATTGTGTTGTGGCCAAGGACTTGAGGGGTGATTGGTGGTGCGGCACTGGGTTTGTGCACTTAAACTGTAAATATTATGCATAATAAATGTGTGTGTGGTGAAACCAACATGTCTACCTGTCTGTGTCCAGGCTGTTCCCCACAACACATACAGTGATATGAAAATGTTTGGGAACCCCTCTTAATCCTTTGGAGTTTTGTTTCTCATTGGCTGAGCTTTCAAAGTAGCAACTTCCTTTTAATATATGACATGCCTTATGGAAACAGTAGTATTTCAGCAGTGACATTTTTGTCTCATCAGTCCAAAGCACTTTGTTCCAAAATGAATCTGGCTTGTCTAAATGAGCATTGGCATACAACAAGCGACTCTGTTTGTGGCGTGAGTGCAGAAAGGGCTTCTTTCTCATCACCCTGCCATACAGATGTTCTTTGTGTAAATTGTGCTGAATTGTAGAACGATGTACAGATACACCATCTGCAGCCAGATGTTCTTGCAGGTCTTTGGAGGTGATCTGTGGTTGTCTGTAACCATTCTCACAATCCTGCTCATATGCCGCTCCTGTATTTTTCGTGGCTGGCCAGACCTGCTGGGTTTAACAGCAACTGTGCCTGTGGCCTTCCATTTCCTGATTCCATTCCTTACAGTTACAGAAACTGACAGTTTAAACCTCTGAGTCAGGAGACTCAACAATCTTTGTTTTCAGATCTTTAGAGAGTTGCTTTGAGGATCCCATGCTGTCACTCTTCAGAGGAGAGTCAAAGGGAAGGAAGCACAACTTGACATTGACCACCTTAAATACCTTTATATCTCATGATTGTCTATGAAGTTCAAGGCTTAACGAGCTCATCCAACCAATTTGGTGTTGCAAGTAATCAGCATTGAGCAGTGACAGGCATTCAGATCAGCACAATGACAAGGGGACCCACATTTGTGCACAGCCAGTTTTTCACATTTGATTTAATTTCATACAAATAGATACTGCGTCACTAAAAATCTTTGTTTGGAAAACACCGCAGTACTCAGATGTTCATGGAAATGAAAGACATGCCACTGTTATCTTTGTTGTTGAAAGGAGAGTCAATTATTATGCAGGCTGAGAGGGGTTCACAACCTTCTTCATATGACTGTAAATGTTGTTGGCCCTCGAGTTAAACCTTGTTTTATGGCATACATTTATTAGGATTTTATCCTTCACATTTATACAATTTTCATTCTGATTTATTTATTTGAAGACCCTTTCTTTTTTGACCACTGCACTATGGACACAGTTCGTCTGTTTACTTTAATAAAAACACTTCGATTTGATTCGAACCTGGTTTTGTAATACGTCACTTGCTTGTATGGAATGTTTTTGGATTTTAAATAAATTCAATAAAATGTCAGTGTTTTGTCTTGGTAGAGTAATATATATTGCTCTACTTTCCCCTATTGTATTATTAATATGTAGCCTTAGAATGCCTACCACTGTTTATAAGGTATTATTGTATATAACTTATCCCCACTTTCCCTTCTATATCTATAACCTCAGGCAATTAGATGTAGTAAAAGACAAGCAGAAGTTAAGTTACAGTTTAAACAATATATTAGTATTATTGATAATATTCATAAATAATAACAAAATGCAAAGTATATTTGAATATTGGCAACCATACAACCTGATTAAATGATGATATGTAGTTCAGATGGCACACAGTCTTGTGGTTACTTAAATGTCTCTAGTTAAGATATCATTGATGCTCAGCTTTCAGCCACATGTCTGTTCAAAATGGCTGCTGAGCTGTGCTGTTTATTGTGTTCTCTTCATCATCACAGGTTAGCAAGTAAGATGCTTCTTCATCATAAGTTGGTTGGTAAGAGAGAGAGTGTGAGGTTAAACACATACATTTATAGATGTTCTGTCCAACCCCTCGAGCCAATAGGACATCATGGTACTTAATGGCCTCTGAGACAAGCCAATTCCAAACAGCCATACTTCAGACCAATGGGGAAAATAGAACATCTTAACATCTGCCCCCAAACCATATGTTTAAGTACACCTTAGCCCATTTGCGGGGGTAGAAATGACTTTAGCAAAGAAACACTTGCCAAACTGGTTTAAAACACACATCCCCCAAATCCTGTCATAAAATTCAAAGAGGCTCAGCCGTAAAAGGGGGGCAAACACAAATGCCTCTCACCAAAGTAACACTAAATTACATTGCTTTGCCTAAAAATCAAATAAAGACATACAAAAATATTCATCAAATAATATGTAAAATCTCACATCACAACAGTCAGTCAGTCATTTTCCAACCTGCTATATCCTAATACAGGGTCACGGGGGTTGGCTGGAGCCATTCCCAGCCAGCACAGGGCGCAAGGCAGGAAACAAACCCCGGGCAGGGCGCCAGCCCACCACCGGGCACACACACACACACACACACACACACACCAAGCACACACTACAGACAATTTAGAATCACCAATGCACCTAACCTGCATATCTTTGGACAACCGGAGTACCCGGAGGAAACCCACGCAGACACGGGGAGAACACGCAAGCTCCAAGCGAAACCGGGTCTCCTAACTGCGAGGCAGCAGCGCTACCACTGCGCCACCGTGTCGCCCGCAATAAAATGTTAAAAAAGCAAAAGCAAAAAAAACCAAAAACAAAAACAAACACTTTGCACCAACCCCTGGCTGACTGCGTGTGTCCTCACTTGCCTGGCGCCTGGAAGTGCCCAGGGAGTGTGGAGCCGACCCACACTGTCAACTGCTGGGCAAAGCTCAGCTCATGTGACTCTGCTCATGGATATGCTGGCCAAGAAGACAGACGGAGGGTTGGGTGGATGGATGGACATTTCAAGTCTAACTCGCTCTCTGACCCTGAGTGTGTTATTAAACCTAAAACAAACGTGAGCGAGTACTACTGTATGTCAAGATGAGTAAAGACAGCTGCCAAAGGTGGATTAACAATAAAATGAAGCCATTTAAAATACACGACAGAATGCTGCACGTGTACCAAAGTGCTCCACTTCTCATATCCCTTGGATTTTACGGTCATTAAGCCGTAGCACAAAGGTCAGGGTATTAGTGACATGGAGACCACTCCGCTCCCACAGTCACGCACAGAAAAAGGAAAGCGCACTGTAGATGTCGGGAAGCACTTTCCCACTCTTTTATGTGAAATGTAGTACGCCCTGCGCTCCGATCCTACGCTTACAAGACTGTAAACAGAGCAGACGCATTTTATCGACGCTTCACATCTTTGCTGGATCGATGTCGGCAGCTATCTAATTAAAAGTCGGCCTGTAATTTAACACTGCACATTTCAGGCGACCGGGGTTTTAAACAAAGTTGAATCCATGTTTGGCCCTTATTTAGCAAAACACAGGGTGTCGGATTTTGATCTTAGCCAGCGCATTCATACGCTACGGTCTGAGACTTATCAACAGCAGAGCATGTTTAAATCCCAGTGCCCATTATTACACAGTGGTGTTCTCTGTGCACAACAGCTTTTATAAAGAGTTTATCCGAACCCTGTTAATTAAAATGCCAATGTACGCATTTTATTTGTTTCACATTTGCTCTGGCTTTTCATTCTTGTAATAAAACAAATTATGAAGCTTAACAGGTTTTCAGACTTACAGACAGATGTCTACCAGCTGATCCAACTCCCGACAGCTGCATTCGTAAAGGTCTCGGCAGCTCGCATGGCTTTGGTTCATCAGCTCTCCCAGCAGCTGGACAGCTTCATCTTGTGCCTCAACACAGATATCTTTAAAGCGCAGAACCCGTTCTGCTTCCCCGTAGACGTGCTTCGCACGCTGGTACAGCCTGAAGCTGGTCACTAAAATAAATGAAACATATACACGTTAGAGAGCTTCAGCCATCTGGCCTGCAATTAGAAAGAGAGGTGCCCTCCATGACGGCTGGGACGAGGACACTTTTCTTTTGTGGATTTCCCCCTCTGCTCGCCAGTTTAAAGTTACAACTCGGACACTTCAGACGTTGTTCATTTGAGGGGATTTGCAGACATTTCAGTCACACCATGGTCTCTACCCATTTCAGGACACCATAATGTTTTGGACACAGTAGTGGAAGGTCTATTAAAGCCGTCATGTTTAGGTTTGTCACATATCCCAGCATGCAATGACTGTTGAAGTCTTCACTTCACAGGCATCACCAGGTGCTGAGGTGGTCTTCTCTGGTGATGCTCTGCCAAGCCCCTAATGCAGTCATCTTCAGCTCCTGCTTCTTTCAGTTGCTTGTCCCCTTAAGTTTTCCCTTCAGCGCATGGAAGGGCTGCTCATCTGGATTTAAATTGGCCGACTGGTTTGGCCATTCAAACATTTTCAGTTTTTTTTAAGCTTTGATAAACACCCGTGTTGCTCCAGAAGTGTGTTTGGCTTATTACCATCTCGTAGGATGAAGTGCCGACCAATGAGTTTGGAGGATTTACTGGAACTTGAGCAGATCAGATGTTTCTATACACCTCAGAATTCACTGAGTGACTGCCGTCATTAGTTACATCATCAATGGAGAGAAGTGTGCCAGGACCTGTGGCAGCCATACATGCCCAGCCCATAACACCCCACCACCATGTCTTTGTGCCACTGCAGTCATTAATGACATCATCAGTGGAGAGAAGTGTGCCAGGACCTGTGGCAGCCATACATGCCCAGCCCATAACACCCCACCGCCATGTCTTTGTGCCACTGCAGTCATTAATGACATCATAAGTGGAGAGAAGTGTGCCAGGACCTGTGGCAGCCATACATGCCCAGCCCATAACACCCCACCGCCATGTCTTTGTGCCACTGCAGTCATTAATGACATCATCAGTGGAGAGAGGTGTGCCAGGACCTGTGGCAGCCATACATGCCCAGCCCATAACACCCCACCACCATGTCTTTGTGCCACTGCAGTCATTAATGACATCATCAGTGGAGAGAAGTGTGTCAGGACCTGTGGCAGCCATACATGCCCAGCCCATAACACCCCACCACCATGTCTTTGTGCCACTGCAGTCATTAATGACATCATCAGTGGAGAGAAGTGTGCCAGGACCTGTGGCAGCCATACATGCCCAGCCCATAACACCCCACCGCCATGTCTTTGTGCCACTGCAGTCATTAATGACATCATCAGTGGAGAGAAGTGTGCCAGGACCTGTGGCAGCCATACATGCCCAGCCCATAACACCCCACCACCATGTCTTTGTGCCACTGCAGTCATTAATGACATCATCAGTGGAGAGAAGTGTGCCAGGACCTGTGGCAGCCATAACACCCCCATGTTTAACAGATGAGGTGGTCTGCTTCAAATCTTGTGCAGTTCCTTTTGGTCTCCACATTTTGCTCTTGCCGTCACTCTGATGAGGTTCATCTTTGTCTCACCTGTCCACAAGACCTTTTCCCAGAATTCTGCAGGCTCTTTGAAGTCCTTTTTCACAAACTGCAAAATGGCCATCCTGTTTGTGTGGTCTGCACCTTGCAGTGTGGCCTCCGTATTTCTATTCATGACATCTTGTGCTGATAGTCGTCTCTGACACACACACACATCGGCCCCCTGAAGGCTGTGTCTGGTCTGTTGCACAGGCATTGGGGGCTTTTTCTTGACCATAGTGAGGATTCTTCTGTTATCATCAGTGGAGGTCTTCCTTGGCCCACCAGTTCTTCTGTGATCACTGAGCCCACCGGTGTGTTCTTCCTTCTTCATGATATTCCAGACAGTTGATTTTAGTCATCCTAAGGTCTTCCCGACGTCTCCAATGGTTTTCTTCTTGTTCTTCTGCCTCATAATGGCTTCTTTGACTTTCATTGGCACAGCTCTTGTCCTCATGTTGAACAATAACAAACTACAAACTCCAATTGGTAGAAGCAAGCCGAGGTCTTTTATATGAAGACATGAAACCCATCTGAGGAATCACAAATACCTGTGACGCCAACTGTCCCAAACATTATGGTGCCCTAAAACAGAGAGACCACAGTGTGACTTAAATGTCTGCAAATCTATTCTTTAGCTTTCTGTGACCTTCAGTGATGCTGATGGTTCATTCCTCATAGTCATTTGTTTGTTTCAATTTACTGCTGGTTTCTATTGTATTTTATTTGTGTTTATTGTATATTTTATTGTAAAACACTTTGGCTACATCATTACTGATGTTATTTTAAATGTGCTCTATAAATAAATCGACATTGACAAATCCCCTTAAATGAAAGTCTGCAGTATGCACTTTAATCACAATGTCTGAATGGTTTGTTATTTTAAACTGTGGAGCAGAGAGAGAAATTAAGGAAAAACGGGTCTTTGTTCCAAACATTACAGTGTATGTCAATGTTACTTACCGTATATACTTGTGTATAATTCGGGCCTTGAAACCCGAAAAATTGATCATAAAATCAGACCACGACCTGTACGCCCGTTCAAAAATGCGACACTTCATTTTATTTTTTTTTTTACATCTTCTTGCCTCCTCCAATCTCACATCAGTTTCTCAGACGCACCAAATTTTGTTGCAGCAGCGCGGTTACCAATTTCTTTCGCTACTTCAATGACGTTTAATTTAAAACCAGCTTCATATTTTCTTCTGATTGATCGCTACATCGTAGATAAGGAATGATCTTACGATAAAGGTGTATGAGAGTGTGAGATACAAAAAACAAAAAACAGTGTGAACGTCGCTTCAGAATAGTTCGGGTATTACGGTGTGGTCACGTAGGCACAATAGAGACAGACGGGTTAGGAGGACGCGCTGATACAGCACATTGCTACACCCACATAGACAAAAAACGGCCATGTGCTCCGTGGTTACTCTCTCAGGTGGGTGTTAGCATATCATAATCTCTTGGACCAATAGCGTGAGTTTTCTGCATTCGACTTATACAAACGACATTATAAAATACCAGAAATTACACTGTAAAATCAAGTCCCGACTTATCCGTGGGAGAACTTATCCGTGAGTATATACGGTATTTGTTACAGTAAATCTGCTCTGTTTTCTATGCTTGTGTTATGTGCCTTGTGGGAGGTTCTCAAAGAGGCGGGGCCACCTGCCCATCACAGCCTGAGACCGCCCACAGCCTTATAAAGGTAAGAGTTTCCCACAGTCCTGTGCCTGGGTTTTATAATTTTTCCTGAATTTTTTTTGTTCCTTCTGCCTTGGATTACACTTGTTGCACTTTGTTTGCTATCAGATTTTCTTTGTTACGGATAACTCCTTTTGCGCTCCTTTGTTACAGAACAAAAACAGCTAAATGAAAGTCCCAGACATTATGGAGGGCACTGTAGATAACAAGCTAACCATTCAAAATCACGAAAAGGCGATCATGAAAGTGAAGTGCAAAAACAGATCGGTACAATACTGCAGCTCTGCACTGTGCGTCTGGAGTAACTTGATGCCAAAATCAGTGTGGGAGAAACAAACCACCGTTCTTAGACAATCGAACGTCAGACTCGAGACCCGTATTCATATTACAAAAATGTAATTTATATTCAAATAGCAACGTTCGATCTAACAACCCTAACGTAAAGCTCAGGTCGTTTGCACTTTTACCTTGGTTTGTGTATGAAAAGTACTGAATATTATAATTAAAATCAGAGGTTATTAATATTAAATTTAAAACCGCACATTTGAATAAAAGCAAATAACATTATTGTGGAACATCAGTGCTAGACAAATCGGTACTGAAATAGATCAACATGTTTTGTGCAGCAATTTCAAGTTCAGTTGCTTTCTTTCTACAAACTTCACGTTCTGCTGAAAATACTTAGAAACATATGTTGTGGTATGTTCAATAATTATATCTTAATTTTGGTTTTAATGATGACATGCCAGCAGTTCTTAAGTGGGTGATGATTAATTTCCTTATTTTTAATCCTTATTTCCTCTTTAAAAAGTCATCTGGCAAAATCACCCTCTTCCATTTGTTCAATTTTTCTTTTTGTTGTAGCTGCCTGCTATTATTTTTCCTATTATGTATAATACTCACAGTCGCAATGATTTAACACGGAATTGAGCAGTGCAAACATTTACAAGGGCTTTTGGACATGCAGACCACTAAAGGATGTTCCTGACTACTGAGCGCCCGGTCCTGTTGAACCCGCCCTATCTGAATGGAGTCTTTGGATTGCAGTCTCTCTTTTTCGGAGGGACGTATTTATGGGAACACTTGGTGGGATCGGTCACCGACCACTCTTTCTACGGGGAGATTCCCTCGAAAGAGGCCCCTGAATATTCTGTTGTTACTCCCGTTAGGATGAAGCAATCTGAACCAAAAAAATCGGCTCTATCCCTTGACGTATGTGTGATCGATTGCATTACATGCGATGCTGGAAGTGGTTTCTGTTTTCTGCCAGACACATTTCGACGTGGCGCTCCATGTTCCTGAATGTATCGGCAAGTGTCTCGGCGGGAATAGCAGCAATTACACATTGGATGTTTTCCTTCGAATCTTCCACAGTGCGAGGCTCGTTCTGGTAGACTTTGAGCAGACCCCAAAGGAAGAACTCTGATGGTGTCAGATCTGGCGACCATGGTGGCCAAAGCCCCTTTGAAATGACACTGTTGCCAAAGAAGGACTTCATTTCTGCCATGTCACGTTGCTCCATCTTGTAACCTTCCGTTAACTCACAATCATCCAGTTGATTCTGACATCGCTTAAACGAACGGATAACCCAATAAATTCACACCAGGAAGACGCGCTGCTCAATACCGTACACCACCATCCTGATGAGAAGTTGAGTGACTGAGTGAAGGAGTACGAGCCGTAGGCACCCAGAAGTTGCAAACGGAGGTTAAACGTCACAATGGCTGTGCGGCGCCTACCACATCGTTCCGACGCAGGGGCATCCCAGCTTGTTCGAAGCTCCATATACTGAGGAACACATTGCACGTTGTTTCGTTCAGATTGCTTCATCCCAGCGACAGTTATTACAGAATTTTCGGGATACATGGAGCTCAGGGCTTTACAGCAACACTTTCGCATATCTTTTGATGTTTCTCAAGTTTAGGCTTTCACCAGGAAGTGGGCTCAGAAAAGGCTAAGACCGGCTACAAACGTTGGACACAATTTACAAAATAAAAGCTGGCTCAAACTTTTATTAGGTGTTCGAAAAGCACTTTGGAGCCAACGTTTGTATTTATTTCTTGCCGATATCTTCAGTCACCCACTTCCAAAGCGATGCATCTTGCTGTGTACGCCTACAGGGCACATTTGCAATCTTGGGCACAAAATTGCAATGGAAACAAAGAATGCAGAAACACTGTAAAACTTCACATTTTAGACAATAATTAAGTGTTTCTTGAAAGTCTATTTATATAAGCTAACTGTAAGCGACTGAATTTAACGACCTTAAACATGTATGTGGCAGCAGGTGGTAGTGGGTGCTGAGCCAATCTAGAAAGCTTCAACTCCGGCCATATAAAGATTGTGGAGGTGTAGGCACGCAAAAAACATCACTTCGGGCAAAGAGAAACTGTGCTGGTAAGCAGTTACGTTCCAGACCTTTCTATGGAGTGCAATGAATTGCATACAAAAAAATGAATGAATAAATAAATACACATGTTTCAGTTTATTTCTCCACCTTGCAAGGTGAATCAATGGTGTGTTAAATTATTACATAAAAATAAATTGCTTATGGAAGAATTCAACTCCTAATTTACTAGTTAGGTATTACTGTACCACCACCAACTGTATTATTACCTCCTTCAGCACTGAAATGTTTTCAATCCGCCATATAAATAAGCGCAGTGGGGGTATAGCGAGTGCTGCTGCATTACTGCGCCAAAGGATTACAGCATCGAACTTCGCTTATCCAACTCACGGTTTGTTATGCCGAGTCGAAGCCGAGTAAAGGATCAGGAAGTGAATAACCCAAATTCATAGTCAATTCATGGTGACATGGATTGTGGACTATCTTACAGACAGACCTCAGTATGTGCGTCTCGGGAACTGTACGTCTAACATTGTGGTCAGCAACACAGGAGCGCCACAGGGAACTGTACTTTCTCCGGTCCTGTTCAGCCTATATACATTGAACTTCCAATACAACTCGGAGTCCTGCCATGTGCAAAAGTTCGCTGACGACACTGCTATCGTGGGCTGCATCAGGAGTGGTCAGGAGGAGGAGTATAGGGACCTAATCAAGGACTTTGTTAAATGGTGCGACTCAAACCACCTACACCTGAACACCCACAAAACCAAGGAGATGGTGGTGGATTTTAGGAGGCCCAGACCCCTCACGGACCCTGTGATCATCAGAGGTGACTGTGTGCAGATGGTGCAGACCTAGAAATACCTGGGAGTGCAGCTGGATGATAAATTAGACTGGACTGCCAATACTGATGCTCTGTGTAAGAAAGGACAGAGCTGACTATACTTCCTTAGAAGGCTGGCGTCCTTCAACATCTGCAATAAGATGCTGCAGATGTTCTATCAGACGGTTGTGGCGAGCGCCCTCTTCTACGCGGTGGTGTGCTGGGGAGGCAGCATTAAGAAGAAAGATGCCTCACGCCTCGACAAACTGGTGAGGAAGGCAGGCTCTATTGTTGGCACGGAGCTGGACAGTTTGACATCTGTGGCGGAGCGATGAGTGCTCAGCAGGCTCCTATCAATTATGGAGAATCCACTGCATCCACTGAACAGGATCATCTCCAGACAGAGGAGCAGCTTCAGCGACAGACTGCTGTCACCGTCCTGCTCCACTGACAGACTGAGGAGATCATTCCTCCCCCACACTATGCGACTCTTCAATTCCACAGGGCTTTGTAAACATTAACATTATACAAAGTTATTATCTGTTTTTACCTGCATTATTATCAATGTTTAATTTAATATTGTTTTTTGTATCAATATGCTGGTGCATATGTGAATTTCCCACTGGGATTAATAAAGTATGTATGTATGTATGTATGTATGTATCTATCTAACAAACAGCAAGGATCAGAACCAAAGGTCAAAAAAGTCAGTCGGGCACCAAATCAAGAATGTAATTCAGAGTCAAAATCTTAGGAGGTACCAAGAGTCGAAAAATTATCAAAAAGAAACTAAACAAGATTGGACAGATAAATTCGTTCGCAAAGCTGTCATCTAGAAACAAGGCCGCCGGTGCCAGGATTTAATCTCCTTTGTATAAAACTACATCAAAGGTCGCAACCTCCGTGACCACTGCACACCCCCCCCCCCAAACATCTTGCCAGCAGGACTCAAAAAATGACGGCTGGACTCGTCAAAGGAAGATGTCCAATAGAACAAAAAAACATAAAGGAGTTCATGAACCCAAAATGACCCTTGGGAATTTCTTATATTTCATAGATTATATTTAGGAAAAGTGTATCCAAGGAGAAACGAAAAGCTCACAAACCTTAACCATAAACACAGTTGCTTGGGCAGCATCTGCTCAACTACTACAAAGAGAAGGTAAAACCCAATGGCCGTCTCCAATATGGGGCCCACACAATGACATTCATCGCACTTACACGGGGGCCGGTTTAGGCCTATGACCACACTACTGTAGCGGTGCTACTAGAATTTGAAACCACAAGTCCCAGCAGTCCCTTGCAGTAGCTCTGATTGGTCTTCTGCCGAGGGTGCAGGGGCTGTTGGGGTCAAAAGGATGTCAGCACGGCTTTTAAAAAGGGGGCCGGTGAGCTCAAGAAGAAAAAAAAGTTTTGGTAATTTGTGTTTCAAGTTCATGTCTGTCTGCCTTCTGTTGGGTTACCTGTACTTATTCGTTTTGTCCTGGATCGTTTCGTGGTTGGCGTCTGGATTGTCTGCCTGTGTACATGAGGACTGTAAGTGGATTCATGGCCATCCTACAAAGAAAGGAGCGCTCCTGAACCTGTCCACCCGTCTTCACCATTTCAGGAACTAGTGGTAGGACTATCTTTACATTCTCATTCAATGTGCGGATCTCTGGACTATCTATTTTCATCATTACATTTCATCCGTTGATGTTTTTCATGATTTACTGTGTGTGTTTTGTTGGTGCTTTATGTATTTAATGTGTAATCGCCGTAAAGGGAACAGGGGTGGTATTGTTGTTTTCATTTATTTCATTTTGTTTTCATTACATTCTTTATTTGCTGTTTGATTATTGGGTTTGCTTTATTTTTTTCTCTGTTTGTGAGTGCGTGCGGGTCAGGCCAAGGCTGGGTGCATCCCTGGAATCTCCACCATAAAAATAAATAAATAATAATACATTTTATTTATTTGTAGGCGCCTTTCTAAACACTCAAGGACACCGAACAATAGACAAAACACACATTATAAACAATAAGTAAAATACAAAAGTTAAAGTCAGACAGAGCAATTGCAATCAAAGAGAAAAAGCAGTCGTAAACAAATGAGTTTTAAGTTCAGATTTGAAAAGTGAAAATGATTCAATATTTCTAAGCTCAGATGGTAGTGAGTTCCAGAGCTGGGGAGCAGAGCAACTGAATGCTCTGCTCCTCATAGTGGTAAGACGGACAAAGGGGACAGTCAAGTGGATGGAGGAAGAGGATCTAAGGGTATGGGAGGGAATGGCAACATGGAGGAGGTCAGACAGATATGGAGGGGCGAGGTTGTGGAGAGCCTTAAAAGTTAGCAGGAGAATTTTGAATTGAATTCGGAACTGAATTGGAAGCCAATGAAGCTGCTGCAAGACGGGAGTGATCTGGTGAATAGAGGGGGTTCTAGTAATGATGCGGGCATCTGAGTTCTGGACCAGTTGAAGCTTATAAAGAGATTTGTGAGAAAGACCAAAGAAAAGGGAATTGCAATAATCAAAAAAAGAAGTGACCAGGCTATGAACGAGGATAGCAGTGGTGTGGGGAGTGAGGGACGGGAGGTGAATACGATTAACGTTACGCAAGTGGAAATATGCAGACCGGGAGATGTTATTGATGTAGGACTGAAAGGATAAAGTACTGTCAAGGATGACACCTGTGGGGAAGGGGAGACAGAGGAATTATCAATAACAAATGAAAAATGATCAGTTTTGGATAATGTGTGAATCTTAGCAGCACCAGACCGCTACACTACTACGTTTTCATTTTACGCAAAAACAACCTTCATCCATTTACAAAAGTATTTCTGTCCCATTAAAAACACCAAACATGCGTATTTGTTCCCCACTGAGAATGAGTGTAGAGGTCTTACCTAACACCGGCAACTCTTCAACAAATTTTAACATGGACATCCACGGGATTTATCACAGAACTGTAGCAATCAGAAACGTATCTCCACCCCACTAAAATAACCAAAAAATGTATATACCATACCATACCATTTTTATTTGTTAAGCGCTTAAAAACACAGCATTACAACTGACCGAAGTGCTGTACAGTTAAAACAAGCAAGACTAAAAGCAAAATATTAAAAACAAACATTAAGAGAGAATTAAAACAGAGACACTAAAAACAGGTCAGGGGACCCAATAAAACAGAGAAATAGCAAAAAGCAAGTGGAAATAAGACAGGTTAAGAATTAAAAGCCAATGTGAAGAAGTGCGTTTTTAGGTGTGATTTGAATGTGGCGACTGAAGCG
The DNA here is from genome assembly GCF_900747795.2 of Erpetoichthys calabaricus. NCBI lineage: Eukaryota > Metazoa > Chordata > Cladistia > Polypteriformes > Polypteridae > Erpetoichthys > Erpetoichthys calabaricus. The sequence goes on along the minus strand of NC_041410.2, from coordinate 85,664,031 downwards.
GCTTGCCTAACCACTAAAGGTAAGGAGTTCCAGAGCCTGGGTGCACAGACGGAAAAAGCCCTTTCACCACGAACTTTAAAATGTGCCTTGGGAACGGCTAGGAGCAGCTGATCTGTGGATCTAAGAACACGAGGGGGATTGTATCGATGGAGCAAGACACTCAAGTAGGCAGGGGCTAGACCATTTAGTGCCTTATAGGTTAAGAGGAGTATCTTAAAATCAATTCTGAATCTAACCGGCAGCCAGTGTAGGGTTTTTAAAATCGGTGTAATGTGTTGGCTTTTGCTGCTTCCAGTTAAAAGCCTTGCAGCCGCATTTTGAACCAAATGGAGTCTAGAAAGAGTGGCTTTACTAATACCATATAGGCAGGAATTAGAATAGTCGAGCCGGGACGTAATGAATGCATGGATTACTGATTCCAGGAGGTGGTAAGGCAGAATTGGTTTGAGTTTGATGCATGTATATGATGCAGATGAACCCTAAACTGGGTAAATAGGTAGTTTTTCACGGAGAATGAGGGTTTTACGCAAAACTGGCAACTCTTCAAGGGATTTTAACACGGACGACCATGGGATTTATCACTAAATTGTAGCGATCAGAAAGGTATCTCCATCCTACTAAAATGACCAAAAACGTATATGATGTAGATGTCCCTTACACTGCGTAAATAAGCAATTTTTCACTGAGTATGAGTATGGGGGTCTTATACAAAACCAGCAACTCTTCAAGGGATTTTAACACGGACATCCACGGGTTTTATCAAAAAACCAGTAACGGCACACTGCACGAAAACGTGCAGTGAATCCACTTGACTTGAGCGTTCCTAGTTTTCATCCTCTTTCTTTCTCTGTACGTTTATCATTCGTTTGCTCAGAGGTTGATGCGTTTGCTGCTTCCTGAGCAACTCTTTTTTCTCCACCCTAGCGGCCCGTTGCATCTCTTCTCCGTCATCATCTTTTCGCATTAAAACTAATTAAGTTAGTTTTTGTGTTGCAATTACTTAGTACTTTTTCCTAATTTTTCACTTAAGCTGGCACTTAAGTGTTCAATCTGCCTCAGGAATGATTTACGATATGAAGAGGTAGGGGAAGTGACGGCGAAGGTGGTAGGGAATGAGAACGATGCGCGTATGCATGCGCCACACGGCCGCCTTGCTGCGCGCTGCCAAGAGTTGATTCTACAATAAAATAAAATAAAAATAAAAAGAATAATAAAAATCATCACCCCGAAAGCGGGTAGTAGACATCACGTAGTAGATGTGTACCAAATTTCAGGTCAATAGGTGAAACGGTTTGCGAGCTACAGGTGATTTAAAATCCTGGACAGACAAACGAACAGCCACGGTAGCGTATTATATAGAAAGATTTTAGCGATCAGAAAAGTATCTCCACCACACTGAAATGACCAAAAACACATATGACGTCGGTGTCACCCTACACTGGACATGCACGCACTTTTTTCCACTGTTAACTAATGTTGTCTTATTTTAATTTTGTCTTTTATTTCTCTTTTCTTCATTATGTAAAGCACTTTGAGCTACTTTTTGTATGAAAATGTGCTATATAAATAAATGTTGTTGTTGTTGTTGAGAATGAGTATAGACGTTTAATCTAAAACCGGCGATCCATAAAGGGATGGTAATGCATACGTCCAACGAGATTTATCGCAGAATTGTAGCAATTAAAAAAGTATCTCCATTCCACTAAGACGACCAATAATGCATAATAACGTAGATGTCGCCATACACTGGGCACACGTAGTTTTTTTTTGCTGAGAATGAGCATAGGGGTCTTATCCAAAACCAGCATTTCTAGAAGGGATTTTAACACAGACGTTCATGGGATTTATCGCGAAATTGCAGTGATCAGTAAATTTACCTTTTGTGCACGCATGCAGCATTCAGACTGTACAAAAACACAATTTAGATTGATGCAGGCAAGCAACACAACAAGCAACATGAAAAGCCAGTCTTCTGTGTCTGCTATGTTGGATTATGGTTGTTTTACAAAAAGAGTGACCCATCAGTGAATAAGACATTGTAATGAGCAGAATTCAGTCAAGGGCCACGTCATAAGCACAAACGGTGTGATTCAAGTTTGTGTTTTTGCCCGTCAACACTGCAACACTGACGCTGCTGCACTGGTGAGACAGTCCAAGGGCTTTGGTGATGGTAATTCTCTGCTGATCCTGGAGTTGGCGCTGTGTGATAATGGACTCTCTTTTCCTTCTTCTGCAGAAAGGATGAATGACCACTCTCTTCCTTGGACGTCAGTTCTAAGGTCTGCCCATCTGGATCCGCCTCTCTGCCTGCCAGCATACATTATAACCGGAGGAACTGCCAGTCACCTGAGAGGACTCCGGTCAGAGGACAACTTGATTTGTGTTTAACACACGCTGTGTGCTTTGCGCTCTCCCACTATAACCTACTGTTTATGGCGGAGGAGTGAAAGCTTTAGATTCATCAAAAATTTAGATCTCTGGTTTTCGACGAATCTCGATGTTTTATGGCCCCTCCGATACCGAAAACATTGATATCTTGATGATGGGTGTGTGTGTCTCTGTGTTTCTTGAGGACAGTCTAGAGCTAGAATGGCTGGACGGAAAAATACCAAACTCGAAACTTAAATCTGTTATGAGATGACGATGTGCTGATTAGTTTTTGAGTCAAATCTTGCAAGAGACCGAGGCAGTCTAGAGGAACTCTTGAATTCCGTAATTCTGCAATTAATTACGAATTCTTCTCGTCAGTTGCTATCGTAATGACCTATTTTATGATCAGAAAGACAGGCATCAGAGCGGTAAATAATTACTGAAATGTTATAGAATAGTTCGGGTACCTTGGTTCCTATGGTGCAAAGTCTACTGAAGCCATCCATTTTCCAACCTGCTGAATCCGAACACAGAGTCACGGGGGTCTGCTGGAGCCAATTCCAGCCAACACAGGGCACAAGGCTGGGCGCCAACCCACCACAGGACACACACAAACACACCAAGCGAACACTAGGGCCAATTTAGAATCGCCAATCGACCTAACCTGCATGTCTTTGGACTGTGGGAGGAAACCCACGCAGACACGGGGAGAACATGCAAACTCCACGCAGGGAGGACCCGGAAAGCGAACCCAGGTCTCCTAACTGCGAAGCAGCAGCGCTACCACTGCGCCACTGTGCCGCCCGCCTACTGACGCTCACATCCTAAATTTTTCTTTAATTATTATTCACTTATATGAGGTTTACCACAAGGTGCCCCAACACTTGGGCTTTGTCTTGTCATTATATTTCATTTTCAGATGCCCTGTATGTATATCTGGAGAGCGTTATAAGAGGTCTCTGCTTATAGGAATTGAAAATGCCAGGGTAATGTGGATGAGAGGCGGAAATGAAAACTAACGTCTGCGCTTTTTAAATGAAAATGCAGCAGTATGGACAGGGCCTAATATCACGATGTGGTGTCACTATTTCATCTGTACAAAGATCGAGTATTGACAGAAAACATGAGATACCATACAAGAATCATTAACCACAGAGGCAAAGGACATGAGCAACCAAAGGAATATCCAGAATAACAGAGTAATCGTTTTACATTAATGGAGACAATGTGTGTCCTGTGTGGATGCCAGTCGCATTACATTTGATCCTGGTCTTGCTCTTTAGAAATGCCATTCTGAATGAAGTTTGTCTCATTGTGACCTGACATTACAAATGATAACTTCAGGGGGTCTTTTATTGCTAATATACCAATGCAGCTGGTGGTACAGCACAAAAAAATAATCTGGCCAGCCCCGAATTTAGAAAAAAAAAAAAAAAAACACCACCAGAGTGCATTTCTTTAAAACAAAGATATTGTGAGAAAAAGGGATTTTGTTGAGTACCTCACTTAACCTATTTAGTTGTGTATGATATACTATTTCAAATATACAATATGAGCAGCAAATGAGTGCAAATAAAAAAAAAAAAGAAAGTTAAGCTTGATGAAGATTCTTACGTTGTCAGCTTGGTGCCGCCATGCCAAGTCTGCATTAGTTCTTAAACGGCTAAACCTAAGCAACCTGGCAAACAAGCCTCATTTCCTTTACTTGAGGGCAATCGCGGTAAAAGACTTTTTTCTTTTTTTTTTTCAATTGCTATTAACTGAATAAAGTTGTTTTTCTTTATAGAACATTCATGAGGGATTAAGTGTAAGGAATTTCAATTATTTATTTATTTTGAGTCCACTAATTCTACTGTAAAAGGGGAAAGGGCCATTAAGGAACAAACTCTGAAAGTCAACAACTATTCCTGAATGTGGTGCCAGTCCATCATAACGGCCGACCACACGTTAATAACCCACACTCGCTAACCTTACCTAACCTGACATGTGAAGTATGTCTTAGGGATAACAATAATAAGAATTAATTACATTTATATAGCGCTTTTTTCACTACTCAAAGCACTTTACATAGACATAGGGGTGCCACGTCAACCACCAGCCACCTGGATGTTGTGACGGCAGCCATTATTGCGCCAGTACACTCACCACACATTAGATGGTGAAGCAGTTAGAGACAGGGGAATGATCAGTGAGACAGAATGGAAGAGGCCGTGATGGGCAATTTATCCAGGACATCGGGATATACCCTACTCTTTTTGAAAGATGCCCAGGGTCTTTAATGACCACAGACTGTCAGGATCTAGGTTTTTTGTCTCATCCGAAGAACGGCACCATATTTACAGCACAGTGTCCCCGTCACTGCACTGGGAGCTACACATAAATCACAGGCCTCAACAACACCTCCTCCAGCAACAACCCAAGCTTCTCCTAGATGGTCTCCCATCCAAGAAGAGACATGTGGGGTATGTTGACTTTAAATTGGCCCAGTCTAAGGAGGTCTGTATATCTCACCGGTGAGGAATCACTCAAGGCAACAATTTCATTTGTTCTCAAGCTGTCCTCCCTAAGATGGCAGAGGTGGCAACATGGGTCACTGAAATCAGGCTCACCAGTTCTAAAGCTTTTCCTGAGCAGCAGCTCCATCTTTAGCCAGGCTGCAGCATATTAGGCTTTTTCCATGAAATGGACTGCTGACCCATCCACGTTGTACCACCCAATCACCTACTTCCAGTGTCCTCAACTGATAAATGCAGCACACTCATCTTTAAGAGTGCTTAGACATGTTGCATCGTTCATGGGTCTCTCATGGGTACCATCTTCAATAAAGAGAAGTGCACCAGTATGCCCAATCATAACACCCGACCACCACATTCAACAGATGAGGTGGTCTGCTTTGGATCTTGTGCAGTTCCTTTTCTTCTCCTCACCCTGCTCTTGCCCTCACTCTGATGAGGTTCATCTTTGACTGTCCACAAGACCTTTTCCCAGAATTCTGCAGGCTCTTCGAAGTCCTTTTTACCAAACTGTAATCTGGCCATCCTGTTTGTCTGGTCTGCACCTTGCAGTGTGGCCTCTGTGTTTCTGTTCACGACGTCTGGTGCTGATAGTCATCTCTGACACACACACATCGGCCCCTTGAAGACTGTGTCTGGTCTTTCGCACAGACGTTTGGGGCTTTATCTTTGCCATAGTGAGGATTCTTCTGTCATCGGCAGTGGAGGTCTTCCTTGGTCCACCAGCCCTTCTGTGATCACTGAGCCCACTGGTGTGTTCTTCCTTCTTCATGATATTCCAGACAGTTGATTTTGGTCATCCTAAGGTCTTCCCGATGTCTCCAGTGGTTTTCTTCTTGTTCTTCAGCCTCATTGACTTTCATTGTCACAACTCTTGTCCTCATGTTGATCAACAGCAACTCTGAACTCCAAAGGGTAGAAACAAGCCACGGTCTCCTATATGAAGACATGAAACCCACCTGAGGAATCACAAACACCTGTGATGCCAATCGACCCAAACATTATGGGGGGACGGTGTAGAATAAGTGTTGTGAAACTGAAATGTCTGCAGATGCCCTTAAATGAAATTCTGCAATGTGCACTTTAATTATGATGTCTAAATTATTTGACTTGTAATTTTAAATGGTGGAGCAGAGGGGGAAACCAAGGAAAACCGTGTCCTTCTCCCAAATATTACACACTGTGCAATATAATAGGGGGCATTTTAAACTGTCTTATGGTACTGGCTTTTAATGACTTTATATACTCCTTTAAATACAATTTAATTAATTTATTGTATTTTAAACCTTTTTAGATGACATTTGAAACAAAATTTATGGAAATTTGATTTTTACTAATAATGTATTAATTTTATTAAATAACATTATCAGATTTTTAAAATATTTTTATTGGAGGGTCAATACTTTTAAGTATTGGAAAAAGTATTTTAGGAGGTAAAATTCATTATTTATTTATTTATAAGTGTAGGGAGGTGGGATAGGTAAATAAAAATTAAATTTACAGGGTATGTGTACCCGTTCATTTGCCCCTTGTGGATGCTCATCCTCCACTAAGCCCAACCTGCAAGCTGTTGCCACCAAAAATAAAATAAAAACAATCCTACGGCTATCCACTAGATGGCTTACTTTAGTAAACAGCGGACATGTGGGAGCAGCTGAGTCTATTGATGCTGCTGAATACTGAGGTAGGAGTTCTCTCGTATGTCGCGTCTTGACAGGATAAATGAGATGCGACTGAACTCGTACCTCACATTCAAAATTTGAAGGCTATTTCAATAGTATCAGGCACAAGGCAGGAACAAATGTTGGACAGGGAGCTGGCATGAAATGAGTGCATTCCAAATAGCAAAAAGGAGTGTGAGGCCACCTAAAAAAACCAGGCCAGGCTTTGTCTAGAATAAAATAGGCCTCACTCCAGGCAGCCAGACCTCCCAAATCCACAGGCAGGCTTCGGCCTACAGAGGCTCAAACAGGTGATTTGGCTTCAAAAGTTCAAAATAAATCTTTGAATATTCCAAAAATATCAAAAATGTGCTTTAAGGGAGAGGAACTGTAAAAAAAAAACTATTGTTGAAGGACGAGGCTGAAGTAGAATATCGACAAAGTTTTTTTTATCTGTAACGATGAAAAGAAGCACCAAAAATAACAGAAAACACACAAAATGAGCCAAAAAGGGTATAGAGGCTGCATACTGAGGTAGGAGTTCTCTCGTATGTCGCGTCTTGACAGGATCAATGAGATGTGACTGAACTCATACCCCCAGTTCAAAATTTGAAGGCTATTTCAATAGTATCAGGCACAAGGCAGGAACAAACGTTCGGCAGGGAGCTGGCATGAAATGGGTGCATTCCAAACAGCAAAAATGAGTGTAAGGCCACCTAAAAAAACCAGGCCAGGCTTTCTCTAGAATAGAATAGGCCTCACTCAAGGCAGCCAGACCTCCCAAATCCACAGGCAGGCTTTGGCCTACAAAGGCTCAAACAGGAGATTTGGCTTCAAAAGTTCAAAATAAATCTTTGAATATTCCAAAAATATCAAAAATGTGCTTTAAGGGAGAGGAACTGTAAAAGAAAAACTATAGCGTTGAAGGACAAGGCTGAGGTAGAATATCGATAAAGTTTTTTTTATCTGTAACGATGAAAAGAAGCACCAAAAATAACAGAAAACACACAAAATGAGCCAAAAAGGGTATAGAGGCTGCATACTGAGGTAGGAGTTCTCTCGTATGTCGCGTCTTGACAGGATCAATGAGATGCGACTAAACTCATACCCCCAGTTCAAAATTTTTAGGCTATTTCAATACTATTAGGCACAAGGCAGGAACAAATGTAGGGCAGGGAGCTGGCATGAAATGGGTACATTCCAAACAGCAAAAATAGACCTCACCTGTCCCATGTGCACTACTTAAACCCCCAAGAGTTCCTTTGCTCCGAGTTTTTATTTTCATACGGTTCTCGATTTCTGCAGTGCAGGATCAGAATTAGAGACGGCTTTCATATTCCTGTTGTTGCACAACCTGGTTTGATACACAGCCTGCCTAAGAAGGGCCGTGGATTTTCATTCTAGTGTATCTAGTCCGAGATTTCAAATCAGTACGATCCTGACTGGAGAGCAGAGCTCAAGCCAAAAGCAACGGAACAACTTTTACAAAAAACGTGATCATAATGTGGAAGTCGAAACAAAATTTTACCAAACAATCAACCACCACAGAGAAAGAGTCACAGGGCTCTGGGTCTCATTTAAAAGCAGCCAAAGCACATCGCAATCGAAGAAATTTAAAGCAGACATGCAACCTGACAGGTTATGTTTCTACTGTGAGAAGGAAACCCACAAAGTTATGGGAAGCAACGGCAATTCTACGCAGAAAGCCTTCCAGATGGGAGGAGAACTTTGGCTTCAGCAATACGAGGTGACAACACATCCCCTCCCTCACAACAGGTAACCCTCTGGCACAAAATAATCTCCATCCATTTGAATATAAGAAGGAATCGGGGAGATATTTACAGCGGTAATAACAAAAACTAGTGTTTACAAATGACCAAAATCATGCAGATTGATCCGACAATATGCTTTCACTCAAGGCATATCTGAGTTGCGTGAGAGGTTTCCATATCTCACACACTCTTGTAAATCACAACTGAACAGTAGTAAGTCAAAGAATGAACTAAAACAAGTCTGTTTTCAATTTTAGTCTTCGAGTCTTGCCAAAGACTGGGACTGATTCAAAGACCACCCTTTGGTAAAAGCAAGACTTTACTGGCCAGATCACCTTCAAATGCTTAAAGACTTTAGAGCCCTGGGCACATTATAAGATGGGAGCCAGGCTGACTCCCCAGCTGCTTGGCTCTCGATTTGAAACTGAAAATTGCACTTCACTTGCATGCTTCTCTGTATGTATACAATCTGCGAGCTGTCTGGGTGTTACTTATGGTACTGGAAGACCCTTTGTTTATTCGCGACAGGCTCCTAATTCATTAATAAAAAAATGCAACTCTGCTCCCTTACCAAGTATACGCAAGTACCAAAAATTATGTCTGAAATATTTGAAAGGGATGAATGTTTGTGCACAGGGTGCATTTAAAAGAACACATTTCATTACAGTTTCCAGCCTGCTTAATCCAGGCCTATCCCAGATAGCAGTGGGCAGGAATAAACCCTGAAGAGGGTGCCAGTCCATCACCGGATGAACACACACACACCAAGCTCACACTAAGGCCGAAGATGTCTTGCTAATCCACCTACCCTTTGGATAGTGGGAGGAAAACCGGAGCACCCAGAGGAAACCCACACAGACACGGGGAGAACATGGGAATTCCACGCAGGGAGGACCTGGGATGCAAACTCTTACCGCATGACCGCTGTGCCACCCTAACAGAATATACTGTATATCTCTCTATTTATAAAAGGAAATCCTGAGACAAGACTTTCTCAGAGATAACTCCCGCAAGAGATAACTTCAGGTCCTGCAAAACAAGACTTTTTGCCAAGAGATTTTGACAAGTCCCGCCCTCCTCTCAAACATTTACAACCACGCCCACGGTCCAATCACTTCTCATTTGTGTGAATGTTATTGTCAGACACAGTTCCTGCGCTCTCAGCTCCAAGCGGGGTCGGAAATAAAAGACAAAGAGTAGAAGACAAAGTAGAATGTCCTAAAGAGGTTCAAAAACATTGGCGTGTTACACATGCAGAGCAGGTGAGAGATTATGAAAGTCTCAAAAAAACTGAGAGTAAAGGTCGCATTAGTGCTAACAAATGGAAATTATTACTTGGTGAAATAACGGAACAGCGAAAAGAGATTGAATACAGTGGAACCTCGGTTCACGACCATAATTCGTTCCAAAACTCTGGTCGTAAACCGATTTGGTCCTGAACCGAAGCAATTTCCCCCATAGGATTGTATGTAAATACAATTAATCTGTTCCAGTCCATAAGAACTGTTTGTAAATATATATATATTTTTTAAGTTTTTAAGCACAAATATAGTTAATTAAATCATAGAATACACAGCATAATAGTAAACTAAATGTAAAAACATTGAATAACACTGAGAAAACCTTGAACAACAGAGAAAACTAACACTGCAATAGTTCGCGCAATAGCGCTACCAACCGCTGGCTAAAAACACTTTTTTTTTTAATGAGTTTTAAGCACAGGGTAAAAAATGAACATTTGAAAAAATCCGTAATTTAATAAACCACCAAGAAAAGTAACATTGCAACAATGCACGCTACGAACTGATCGCTGTAAACAGAAGTGAAAACAAAATCAAGCCCAGTGCATTCTTTAACTGCCTTCTCTACCTTATGTGTCCAGCTCTCTCTCTCGCGCTGCCTGTGTGTGTGTGTCGCGCTCTCTCGCTCACTGCACAGGGAGAGACTGAACATGTACAAACCGAAAGGGAACCTGGCTTGTTCATATACCGAGTGTGTGGTCGTCAACCGAGGCAAAAGTTTGGCGAACTTTTTGGTCATAAACCGATTTGTACGTGTACCGAGACGTTCGTGAACCGAGGTTCCACTGTATATGGACATAGTTATTTCCATAAATATTTGGACAGAGACAACTTGTTTCTAATTTTGGTTCTGTACATTACCACAATGAATTTTAAATGAAACAACTCAGATGCAGTTGAAGTGCAGACTATCAGCTTTAATTCAGTGGGGTGAACAAAACGATTGCATAAAAATGTGAGGCAACTAAAGCATTTTTTGAACACAATCCCTTCATTTCAGGGGCTCAAAAGTAATTGGACAATTGACTCAAAGGCTATTTCATGGGCAGGTGTGGTCAAGTCCGTCGTTACGTCCTTATCAATTAAGCAGATAAAAGGCCTGGAGTTGATTTGAGGTGTGGTGTTTGCATGTGGAAGATTTTGCTGTGAACAGACAACATGCGGTAAAAGGAGCTCTCCATGCAGGTGAAAGAAGCCATCCTTAAGCTGTGAAAACAGAAAAAAACCCATCTGAGAAATTGCTACAATATTACGAGTGGCAAAATCTACAGTTTGGTACATCCTGAGAAAGAAAGCAAGCACTGGTGAACTCAGCAACGCAAAAAGACCTGGACGTCCACGGAAGACAACAGTGGTGGATGATCGCAGAATCATTTCCATGGTGAAGAGAAACCCCTTCACAACAGCCAACCAAGTGAACAACACTCTCCAGGGGGTAGGCGTATCGATATCCAAGTCTACCATAAAGAGAAGACTGCATGAAAGTAAATACAGAGGGTGCACTGCAAGGTGCAAGCCACTCGTAAGCCTCAAGAATAGAAAGGCTAGATTGGACTTTGCTAAAGAACATCTAAAAAAGCCAGCACAGTTCTGGAAAAACGTTCTTTGGACAGATGAAACTAAGATGAACCTCTACCAGAATGATGGCAATAAAAAAGTATGGAGAAGGCGTGGAACAGCTCATTATCCAAAGCATAGCACATCATCTGTAAAACATGGTGGAGGCAGTGTGATGGCTTGGGCGTGCATGGCTGCCAGTGGCACTGGGACACTAGTGTTTATTGATGATGTGACACAGGACAGAAGCAGCCGAATGAATTCTGAGGTGTTCAGAGACATACTGTCTGCTCAAATCCAGCTAAATGCAGTCAAATTGATTCATGATACAGATGGACAATGACCCAAAACATACAGGCAAAGCAACCCAGGAGTTTATTAAAGCAAAGAAGTGGAAAATTCTTGAATGGCCAAGTCAGTCACCTGATCTTAACTCAATCGAGCAGGCATTTCACTTGTTGAAGACTAAACTTCAGACAGAAAGGCCCACAGACCAACAGCAACTGAAAGCCGCTGCAGTAAAGGCCTGGCAGAGCATTAAAAAGGAGGAAACCCAACATCTGGTGATGTCCAGGAGTTCAAGACTTCAGGCTGTCATTGCCAGCAAAGGGTTTTCTACCAAGTATTAGAAATGAACATTTTATTTCCAGTTATTTCATTTGTCCAATTACTTTTGAGCCCCTGAAATGAAGGGATTGTGTTCAAAAAATGCTTTAGTTGCCTCACATTTTTATGCAATTGTTTTGTTCACCCCACTGAATTAAAGCTGAAAGTCTGCACTTCAACTGCATCTGAGTTGTTTCATTTAAAATTCATTGTGGTGATGTACAGATCCAAAATGAGAAAAAAGTTGTCTCTGTCCAAATATTTATGGACCTAACTGTAGGTGTTATGACAGAGGTATGTAGATATTGTTTGGCTTTAAACTTTAAGTTGGAGACTTGTAGATCGACTAATTTGTGTTGCCATCAGGGAAAAGTAGTGTTTCTTCCCAATGAAGAGGCCTATCCGTGAGAATTAAAAGATTTGTTGTTTGGTGAAAGTGAAATCCAGAGACGCAAAGTAGTTGGCACATAGCGCCCACCTGGAGGTTCGCCTGCGAAGAGAGCAGGGAGCAGAACTCCCGAGTACTTACAAAAAATATACCAAGTAATCATTACATAACATTCTCAGACTTCAATGCAGGCCTGTGTGAGGCTTAACACATTGACTCCTAGGATATTTATTACCAGGATGCTGCAGCATTGGTCTACACATATGCGATAAAGAATGAACTCTATCAAAACACTTAAAAAAAATATAAAGAAATGTATTCAAAAACAATGACTTTATTACCAAACAGTAACTTGGTCAAAAAATGTAAACAAACTGTTAATTACTTTCAATTTGCCAGTAGCATGACTGAAAGTTTTCCATTTGCATGAGAGTCCTTGAAGCTTGGAACCACGCCGAGTGCAGGATTAGGAGAACAAGTGTCGCACGTGTAGCATGTTTCTTGCATGCTTGCTGCACATGACATTTGGATGTTGGTGACAAGCACGTCTGCTATGTGCTTCATTTGCATAGAACCCACAGAGCATATATATAGCATAATATTAAGAAAAATAAAAAAATTAAAACGTTTATCAACAAACAAACAAAGGTGTCAGTTAATTTTCTTTTTGCTAGAATGTCATGAAACTTTCATTCAAATGCTTCAAGGGATCTTTAAGATTTTGGGTTATTCGGTTTTCTATTCTGGGGGTTGTGGGAGATGGCCGGCTGTTCAACCCGGACAGCACCCCCAGGCCGCTAGATGAAGCCCTCCCTGTGGCATGGGAGTGCCCCAAAGACCAGCAGGGAATTATGGACAGTGGAGTTTTTATTGCCAACCCTGCTGGACACCGTGGGGCCCACCAGAGGACGCTGCAGGGAGGCTCAAGGACTTATGCATGCCCTATAACCCGGCAACACGTCATCATCATATGACCAGAAGGGACGACGTGTGTCCGGGTTGAAGAAAAGGACTTTTAATCTGACCCGGAAGTGATAAGGACTCATGGACTGCTGGGCTGGAGCCACTTCCGGGTCGGAGAGTATAAATGGACTATGGGAAAGCCCAGACGCTGAGCTGGGAGGAAGGGTGGCAACGCGTCTGGGAGAGGATTGGTTTGATTATTGATTATTGGAGAAAGTATAGTATTGTATGTGTAGTGAGGAGTGTAGAGTGCTTGGGGCACATTATTATTGGAAAATAAATAATTATACTTTTACCTGGTGTTTGGAGTGGTACCTGAGGGTTCAAGGGAGCACTAATACGCGCCACTGCTACAGGGTTTACCCCTAAATACCCCTAAAGATCTATCGACATGTCCTTTCTTAGAGGACAGCTGCTGGCCTGAAGGGCCATCCTGGCAAATTTCAACTTTATGACTAAATAGGAAAGAGTGAGTGAGTCAGCTTTGTATTGGTTGATAAATAGGCAGGTAGACATAAAAGGCACTAAATACAACAGATAGATAGATAGATAGATAGATAGATAGATAGATAGATAGATAGATAGATAGATAGATAGATAGATAGATAGATAGATAGATAGATAGATAGATAGATAGATAGATAGATAGATAGATAGATAGATAGATAGATAGATAGATAGATATGAAAGACACTCTATAATAGATAGATAGATAGATAGATAGATAGATAGATAGATAGATAGATAGATAGATAGATATGAAAGACACTCTATAATAGATAGATAGATAGATAGATAGATAGATAGATAGATAGATAGATAGATAGATAGATAGATAGATATGAAAGACACTCTATAATAGATAGATAGATACATAGATATGAAAGACACTACATAATAGATAGATAGATAGATAGATAGATAGATAGATAGATAGATAGATAGATAGATAGATAGATAGATAGATAGATAGATAGATAGATAGATAGAAGTATTAGGCCACAGCAAGAGATATTTTAAGTATTACAATTAAAGTCCCAGCAAATTCATTCTCATGTGACAATGATTATTTTCAAAATGCAGTACACACACAATCCTAGTTACACAGTGTACAGCAAACACAAATCTATAAACAATTAAGAAAAGATGCTCAATACACAGAATGCGATAGTCACCAAGTGTTATGATGTGAGATTTTGTATACAAGTTGATAAATATTTTGTATGTCTTTATTTATAACTTAGGCAAAGCAATGGAATATTACTGCTACATTAGTGAAAAGCATTCATGTTAACAAACCCTCCACCAGGACTGAGTCTCTTTGAATTTTACGACAGGATTTGGCGGATGTGCCTGAAACAAGTTTGGTTAGTGTTTCTCTGAAGTCTCTCATCCCCCACACAAAGCCAGGCTACCTAACTGCCAAGCTTTACCTTAAAATATGGTTTTGGGGGATGGCAGGCGTTAAGATGTTCTGTTCCCCCATTGGTCTAAAGTATGGCTGTTTGGGACTGTCTTGTATCAGAAGCCTTTAAGTACTATGATGCCCTATTGGCTCTAAGGGTTGGGCAGAGAATCTATACATTTGCTCACTCCCTCACCCTCTCTATATAAAACCCTAAGCCTAAAAGTGCAATGATTTTATGTGACGTTTTTATGTCACATTTTTTGTCACACTTTAAATCGGGCTTATTTTAAAACCTACATATATATGTTTTGTATCATTCCATAAATGGCCAAGGTCTGGCTTACTTGTCGGAATTTATCATGACTTACAAACCAGAGCGCACATTAAGATCTCAAGATGCTGGTCTGCTTATGATTCCAAGGATTAATAAAGTAACAATGGGAGGTCGAGCTTTTAGTTACAAGGCCCCTAAACTGTGGAATGGTCTGCCTGCTACTATAAGAGATGCCCCTTCGGTCTTAGCTTTTAAATCCCAGCTAAAGACTCACTACTTCTGTTTATCACACCCTGACTAGAGCTGCTGATTAACTGTACAGACTGCATCTCTGTTGTTAGTCATTAGCACTAAAAAAATAAGTAACATGATAGTTAGAATTTGTTACTAACACTCACCTATTCTGGTTCTCTTCTCGGTACTCAAATATGGCACTTGGTGCCACGGCCTACCTATCAAGATGTTTTGCCTGCCTAAGGTAAAGTCATCCCTGATGGAGGATCGCAGGAATCGCGGGGTAGAGGGGTCCTTTCATCGGATTGGCTGGCCCAGCGCTGTTCCAACCATGGAATGGCCAAATGGGGGAGGCAGCTTGATGGATGAGGTCTCCAGGACTCTAAATATATCCAAATCTTCTTATGTGATATCATCTACTGTTAAATTCTGCTCCGTACTTCTAAAATTTTTATTTTTATACTGTATTGAGGATTTGTTCTGTTCTGTGTATTGCATTGTATTGACCCCCTTGTTTTTGACACCCACTGCACGCCCAACCTACCTGGAAAGGGGTCTCTCTTTGAACTGCCTTTCCCAAGGTTTCTCCCATTTTTCGCTACAAGGTTTTTTTGGGAGTTTATCCTTGTCTTCTTAGAGAGTCAAGGCTGGGGGGCTGTCAAGGGCCTGTTAAAGCCCATTGCAGCACTTCTTGTGTGATTTTGGGCTATACAAAAATAAATTGTATTGTATTGTATTATTTTCAGAATTTATCGCACTTTAATGTGATGTTGTTAGATTTTCAGATTCTTATTCCGTTTTTAAATTCTAAACTAAAAAATATCAAGAACTCATGTCCCGTGAGACGAAACTTTGTGCCAAAAGATTTAACTAGGCCCGGGACCGGAAATAAAAGACAAAGAGTAAGACAACTGCTGTACAGACTTTTAAATGTTCGAAGGGCCGTGCGAGATGCAGGTCACGTGACACGGCAGCAGCAGCTGATCGAGCAAAGAGGAGGTAAAAAAAAAAAAAAAGTATTTGTTTCCCATTGTATCACCGTTTAAGAAGGGGTTTCAGAAGAGCGACTGCGTCTCCTTGGGGTGCTAAAACACAACGCGAGTGGCAGAGACATGAAGGGGCTGGTGTGTAGCACAGGCCAGGGGGGTTGGTGAGTGAAGAGAGTGCATCCGGAAAGTATTCACTCTTTTCACACACTCATCACTTTTTCCACATTTTGTTATTTTACAGTCTTATTCCAAAATGGATTAAATTCATTTGTTTCCTCAGAATTCTACACACAACACCCCATAATGACAACGTGAAAAAAGTTTACTTGAGATTTTTGCAAATTTATTAAAAATAAAATAATTGAGACGCACATGTACATAAGTATTCACAGCCTTTGCCATGAACCTCGAAACTGAGCTCAGGTGCATCCTGTTTCCCCTGATCATCCTTGAGATGTTTCTGCAGCTTCATTGGAGTCCACCTGTGGTAAATTCAGTTGACTGGACATGATTTGGAAAGGCACACACCTGTCTATATAAGGTCCCACAGTTGACAGTTCATGTCAGAGCACAAACCAAGCATGAAGTCAAAGGAATTGTCTGTAGACCTCCGAGACAGGATTGTCTCGAGGCACAAATCTGGGGAAGGTTACAGAAAAATTTCTGCTGCTTTGAAGGTCCCAATGAGCACAGTGGCCTCTATCATCCGTAAGTGGAAGAAGTTCGAAACCACCAGGACTCTTCCTAGAGCTGGCCGGCCATCTAAACTGAGCGATCAGGGGAGAAGGGCCTTAGTCAGGGAGGTGACCAAGAACCCGATGGTCAATCTGTCAGAGCTCCAGAGGTCCTCTGTGGAGAGAGGAGAACCTTCCAGAAGGACAACCATCTGTGCAGCAATCCACCAATCAGGCCTGTATGGTAGAGTGGCCAGACGGAAGCCACTCCTTAGTAAAAGGCACATGGCAGCCCGCCTGGAGTTTGCCAAAAGGCACCTGAAGGACTCTCAGACCATGAGAAAGAAAATTCTCTGGTCTGATGAGACAAAGATTGAACTCTTTGGTGTGAATGCCAGGAGTCACGTTTGGAGGAAACCAGGCACCGCTCATCACCAGGCCAATACCATCCCTTGACCTCAGACTGGGCGACGGTTCATCTTTCAGCAGGACAACGACCCTAAGCACACAGCCAAGATATCAAAGGAGTGGCTTCAGGACAACTCTGTGAATGAGTGGCCCAGCCAGAGCCCAGATTTGAATTTGAGATTTGAATCTCAAGGACATGGAATTATGCTTTGGGGGCATAAATGCAACACAAAACTTGATTTTTTTTAAGCAAAACAATGAAAACACACAACGAATGCATGAGGGGCTCTTTAAGCTACAATGGCAGGGTGAACAAGACCTGTATGGTATCCAGTCTACATCCCTCGTCCCCATGGGAAAAAACGTCAATCAGTCCTTGACGTTTCATGATCAGGACTTACTATACTGGAGCACACCCACCCTACGGATCACAGCAAGGTCCAAATTCCATTCTGTTAAAACAAAAAAAGTTATTACTGCTCCCCAAAATTGCTCCTCTCACTTTTTTTTTTAATTTCCTCTACCACGCATAGCAGCGAAGTCTGCGAATGTGCCAGGTTGCCAACGCAAAAGAGAAAAAGAAGTTACAAATAAAATCGTGCAAATACTCAAAGTCGCGAAAGTTGAGGATTGGCGGTTTGTAGGTTTTTAACATTTTGTTTGTGCTGTTTGGTGGGATTACTTTACTAATACACTTTTTCAATTAAATTAGTCATTTGGTTTGTGGTTGTTTGGACGGGTGGGTTCCTAATGGTCTCTTTGGGGTTTGAAAATGAATAAATCTTAGTCACCCTGCAGGGTTAGGGTTAGATGACTCATTGGTCTCCTGGGGGTGTGCAGCACCCGGAGGTTACGAGTCGCCGTCTGTATTTAAACTGTGCGTGAGCTCGTCTTTTGAAAATAAGGATGAGTTACTGTAGAAATGTAAATTCTTTCTACATATGGCTTTTGAGCAAATAAATTAAAAGAAAAAGAAAAAAAAAAAACGCTTTGGGGTCAATCCAATTCTCTTAGAAACAGACCTTTCTGACTGATTTTTGTTAACTTAATATAATTTGAATTTTTTTTTTTGAATTGGCTTGGCAACCGTGATTTATTGCTGTTTAACTCAAGATTCTCAGTTCAAAGCAAAAAGTTCCTCATTTCCGTCACACCCATCTCAATATGGCAAGATGAAAGATGATGGGACAGTGGTCTGTACAATCTGAAAAGGAGACGTATTTGTGGTAGTGAGGGAAGCGCAGATTTTGGTTACAAAAAACATTAAGCAGTTCCTAAAGCAAAGACTGTAGGAATCCACATTGTGAAGCCCAGGGCACGTACAGCCCGACACAGAAAATGCAGGCAGGACACGACTTTGCCACACAGCACACGGGTTTATTTATTCACAACCCAGTCCAGCATAAGCCCATGCCACAGTCCTTCTTGCCTCCACTCCTTCTCAAGAGCTTTGTCCACTTCCTCCCAAGTCAGGCCATTGAGTGGTGGTGACTGGCACTCTTTATAGGGGAGGGGGCCCAAAAAGCTTCTTCCTGGCAGCACTTCTGCCAAATAGGGCCCTGTAAAAATCCAGGCGCCCCTTGGCAGTGGCCATGGGCCCCAGCAGGGCTGAGCTTCCATACTCACAACCCGTGGCCCCTGCTGCAAGCCATGGATCTTGCCCTCTGTCAGTCTGGGGGACAACTGGTCTTGAAAATACTCTGTCTTCCTGGTCCTTCGATACTCCACCATCTGCCACAACATATATTACTTACGTCAATATAGAAGAGTCCTTCCTTTCTGTAATGTCAGTTTCTGTTCTTGCTAACTTCCATAGGGATGTGCACACTGAGAATCTACAGGATTACTCAAAGCAATATGGAGCACTGATGAATACCTGGCCGTCTATTTTGTGAAGATGCTTGTTCAGTTCCTGGTTTGTGGGTAGCCTTAACATATCCTTACAGCTTGCTTTTCAAATAAAAAAAAAGTTTTTTTTTTTATTATATCTTGGGGGCTTTGCCCCCTGCTAGCTTCACTCACCAACTCCTGGGCCTGCACTATGCGCTAGCCACTGTACGGCTCTGACACTCGCGTATGGGGATGTGGATATATAATTTAAACAGATTGTTATTTTCATGGGAATTGTTACATATACATAATAGAACTAACTATTTCACATTACAGCGAGTAATTAACCTTATTAAAAAACAGTAAAAGCTAATAATTTGAATGTAAATTATGTTTCATGTTGCATTAGAGATATTCATTGCGTTATACGATTTTGTTCTGTTTGGATTTGAAATGAACACACAAATACTTTTTTAAAACTTGCACTTTTACTGTAAAACTTCAGTAAAAACAATTCTTTGAATAAAATTGTCATCAATATCGCATTGAATTTTGATTTTGTGTTTGGACTTTCATCGTGACAATGCAAAGTATAACTGCCCGTGAGTAAATTTAATTTCTTTCTCTCTAATAAATACATCAATCGAATGTTTGTCTCTGTGATTTGTTAATTGTCTTTGCAAATCTATTCTAACGGGAAACTGTTAACGTTTTAATACGAATGGCATATGAAGATCTCCTTTGCTGTCTAATGTTATCTGCGGGAGAGGTACTACATTACTTTTTTTGGATACATCCTACTTTCAACAGTAATTCGGGCTGCGGAAGACCGTACAGTGTTAATAGTTGTAGATATTCTTTGGGATATTGTAAGCTGATGTTTTTCAATACCACCAATATATATATATACAGTGGAACCTCGGTTTGCGAGCATAATTCGTTCCGGAAACGTGCTTGTAGTCCAAAGCACTCGTATATCAAAGTGAATTTCCCCATAAGAAATAATGGAAACTCAGATGATTTGTTCCACAACCCAAAACTATTCATATAAAAATGATTAAATATAAAGTAAAAATACATAAAACAATTAACTTGCAC
The DNA here is from genome assembly GCF_900747795.2 of Erpetoichthys calabaricus. Classification (NCBI taxonomy): domain Eukaryota; kingdom Metazoa; phylum Chordata; class Cladistia; order Polypteriformes; family Polypteridae; genus Erpetoichthys; species Erpetoichthys calabaricus. The sequence goes on along the minus strand of NC_041410.2, from coordinate 85,643,985 downwards.
TTTACCTTTGAAAAGAATCATGGCTGGTGTGAGTGAGTTTCTAAACTCTTGTGGGACTGCACCCAACGGGACGACACGCGGAAGAGCGTCCCAAAGCAATCGCAGTCTCCCAGCGCTGTAGCAGTTCTCCGTAAAAGCGAATCCGAAAAGATCGCGGACATGCTATAAGCGCCTGCCGTCAATGGGTGATACAAGGAACAAGGAACATTATAAATTTGCACGGCCCTGCCTGACTGCTGTGTCTGTGTATAAATAACCGCGCTGTTGCTGTTTCAAGCTAAATAAAGCTTGTGTTGCTAAAGTACTGAGACTCAGCTTTGTGTTTTAGGGTGCAAGACGGGGACTCGCACGTTACAGTGCGCGAGCGCACACACACACACACACATTATATATATATATATATATATACATACATACATACACACATACACACATACATACATACACACACACACCTGAACAAGGGTTTTACACCGAGAACCGTGAGGACGTCACCAATCACAACACTCGACCTTTATTAAAAAAGGGAGAGTTTCTTGTTTGCTTCCTTTAAAAGAAAAGATGGCGCATTTCGAAACAAAATGAGAAAAGGAATCATCAAAAAAAATAAAAAACGAGATTTACCATGGGTGGCACGGTGGCGCAGTGGTACCGCTGTTGCCTCGCAGTTAGGAGACCCGGGTTCGCTTCCCGGGTCCACCCTGCGTGGAGTTTGCATGTTCTCCCCGTGTCTGCGTGGGTTTCCTCCAGGCGCTCTGGTTTCCTCCCACAGTTCAAAGACATGCAGGTTAGGTGGATTGGTGATTCTACATTGGCCCTAGTGTGTGCTTGGTGTGTGGGTGTGTTTGTGTGTGTCCTGCGGTGGGTTGGCACCCTGCCCGGGATTGGTTCCCTGCCTTGTGCCCTGTGTTGGCTGGGATTGGCTCCAGCAGACCCCCGTGACCCTGTGTTCGGATTCAGCGGGTTAGAAAATGGATGGATGGATGGATTAACCATAATAACTGCTGCTATCATTTCACTGAAAGGAGCAACCGGGCATCACTTTTCATCCAGTTGCACACTACAGTAATGTGTTTCATATTTATCATGGCTGCCGGACTGCTATTTGGACTCACCGGTGAGATCATTTTGGTTCTCACTTCTGCTGTCATTTCATGAAGTTACCGTGTTTTCACTTTGGACTTTGTGAGTATGTAGATGTTTGTTCTTCATTTTGTACTTCAGTGTGGTTGGGGTGGAGGTCAAGGTTTATTTCATGTTTTTCTTTTCTATCATATTAGCATCTACATTGGAATCAGGGATTTCGGGGAGTGTGTGCGTGATATTTCATCTTTTTCTAATATATTCATTTTACAGTTACTGAACCTTTTATGTCTTTGTTTTTGTCTGTCGACTGGGGTGCTTGAGCGAATGGCGGGTAAGGAATTGAAGGGTGAGTACAGTCTGGCGTGGCCAAGTCCGGACTTCACACCAGCACAGCTGGAATGCGTGTAACTTGCCGCCACCTGAGCGTGACTGTGGTGGTTACATAGTTTTTCTATTTCAAGGTTGTGCCATATGAAATTGTAACGTGGAAGCTTGTCTTTCATTTACAGACATTAGTAGGTATTTGACTCTTCCTCATAATGGTCAGTAAACTAAACGCATGTGTATTTTATCATATATGGCACATTGTAATCGAGATCGGGTTTGTCAGTAATAGCAAGTGCTAGATGGGATGGGATGCCAGTCTCTCTCATGACACAACAGCCTTAGACTAATTTAGGCCTGCTAATTAAACTAACAAGCAGATAACTGAATTTTTTTTCTGTGGATTTAGAATTAAAACAACAGACTGAGACATAGTGATTTATGGGTAACTCAATGCAGTTTTGTACCCTTGACATGTCTGATAAAGACTCACCGTCTTGAGTATTCTGGCTAAGAATGCTGCTGCCTAGTTCTTCTACGGTGATTCCCAACAGCTGACAGATTTCCTCTCGGCTGTAAGGCTCAGGGTGCAGCAGCTCCTCAACGGCCGTTAGCATTTCTGGCAGATTGGCTCCAAGCATTGTCTGAACTTCTCCCAGTTTCATCACCTTTTTCCAGTCCAGGCCTCTTGCTTTTGATAAAAGCTAAAAAGTAAGCAAATTAATTACAATAAAAAAAGAGCTTTGAAAAATCTGCCTAATTCTGAATGCCATTTTTTAAAAATTTGTTTCATTGTATTTTGCTTTGGCTAAACTAAAATCAGAAATGCGGGCAGCACTCGGGACTTGTAAATGGATATGTGCAAAGTAACAATTAGGTAGAACTGAGTTTTATAAAAGCACCTCTCATAATGTTTTCATTTTCATGGACTCACAGGTACAGATGTGTGTAAGTGCAAGACAGGCCTTTAAATCCTTAATGTCTTTTCTCTCCTTTTGGCAACATTTACAATGATCTTTGTGCCACATTATTGCACACAAGTGCAATAGGTTTAATAGCAGGTGGAAATCTGCATTGAACATGTTCAGATTCTCTCATATTAGTTTGTTGAAACTGAAAATTATTTAGAAAGATGGAGCAGTAACAGGCATGGTAAAAAAAGAAAACAATGGAATACACTCCTGTATACCGCGGCCACAAGAAGAAAATCGACACCATTGAATCAAAACTCTAAAGCAAAGTCTGAGCTTTGTTCAACACGGAATTAACAATGATGGGTGCCAATTACTGTTGTCAGTTTCAAGATATTGCAGAGACAACTGTGGGTTCTTCTTCTTTTGTGAAGGGGGACCACCAAATATTTCCATGCCATTCACTCTCTATTTCCAAATTAGTTAAAAAAGATTAAATTTGGCAGAATGGTACATCTGGGGCAGCAGGTATCTGCTAAGAAAGGATATTTTGATATGTCAACATTTAGGGGACCCCCTAATAGTAAAAACCAAGTACCTGTGTAACGGCCGACCCCTTTACCCAGCCGGCAGCTACACCTCCAAGACCTGTGGCCTGGATAGTTTACTGAGAAAGAATCTAACTATCAAGCCGTACTTCTAACCAATTAAACTTTTCCCCACAATCGACGGTATAAATATAAGTACACAAAAGCAGGATGTAAAATTAAACGGATTAAATGTATTAAATGAAACAACAAGACATGCAAAAAATAGAAAACAGATATAAATATAAATAACCCTCCACCCCAGCAAAAACAAGACTCCACCAAATATAAATACAACAAAAACCCTCCCTTGCTTCTGTAACATATAAACACACAACACGAATAACAAAAATTGAATGAGATACGGAAATGAATGTGAACTTGAGTCTGGTTATAAAAAAACTGTCCTGAATGCGGTTGACTGAACTAGCGAAAAGTGAGTCGTTTGATTTTCCCCGGACAAAATGGAGCAGCCTCACCATGAATGCACGGTGCGTGGTGGATGATTAACTCCGACCCCGGGGTCTCTCATGATGAGGTTCTTGAAGCAAGTCCGGCGGATAGAAAAACAAACTGGATGGAAATGCGCGATGTGGAATATAACAGGTATAGATGGCTCGTGGTCGTGAATGTTAAAAATCTCCTTCTCTCCTCTCCTTCCTCCTCCTCCTGCTGGCTTAAATAGTCCTGTGACGGCAGTAATTGATTAATCGTGAACAGGTGTTTTCCAGGTTTGCGGCTGTGGTCTCCTTCCATCATCCATCCCCCTTTACGGGGACGGCATTAACTGATACACATACAAACAGCAAACGGGACAATGAAACGAGACGCACTCAGAACTGACATTTAACAACACTAACTATGTGGCCCCGCTACACCTGAAAATCTCAAAAATGCTTTGACAGATGTAATTGAAATTTGGCAACATTAGAGAAAAAGAAAAGTAGCTAAGTTGTTTTTTACTTTGTCAATATTTATTAGTATTATACTAACTTAAATGCTCTACACTGCGCCAAGTGTGTGCTTTATGCAAACAAAGGATGGAGCAGAAGTAATTAACAGGCCACACAGATAGCAGCACTAACCAAAAGGGTGGATGGATGACTGAATATGGGTTGGTGTCCTGGACAGAGAAAAAGAGACTCGATCACGTTGTGAAAAGGCAATAAATAGTTTGCTGAAGCTCAATGGTTAGTAAGCTCTATTCTACTGCTGTTGACTACCGGCCCTCTTAGATGCATGACGGTTCTTATCTTGGTTTTCCATTATGTTGTGTCGACCTGCAACCCATGGTAGGAGTAGGACAAATAGGACAGACTAATCCAACCGCTCTTTGATGGTGGCATTGCCAGACAATAGGTTAAGGGAAGTATACAGCTCTGATTGGCATTCTTCACCTGGCCGCCAATTACACAGTCCCACCCAGTTAAAGAGACAGAAAGCATCCTGGTTAGGACATTCACTATGCTTTATTCAAACAGAGGATGGATCACAAGCGGTTAACAGGCCACATGAATGGCAACACTAACTAATAGGGTGGATGGATGACTGAAGATGGGTTGGTGTTCTGGACAGAGAAAAAGAGACCCGATCATGTTGTGAAAAGGCAAGAGAAGGCTGGGTGAAGCTGAAGGGTTAGTAAGCTCTGTTTTATTGCTTTGACTACCGGCCCTCTTAGATGCATGCTGGTTCTTATCTTGGTTTTCCGTTACGCCACGTCGAACCTCAAACCACTGGTAGGAGCAGGACAAGTAGGAAAGACCAATCCAATAGCATTGCCAGCCAACAAGTTAGGAGAAGTATGCAGCCCTGACTGGCATTTTTCACCTGTCCGTCAGTTACGCAATCCCATCCAGTAAAGAAGATATAAAGCATCCCGGTCAGAACATTCATAATGCTTTATTCAAACAAAGGATGCAGCGGAAGCAGGTAACGGGCCACATGAATGGCAGTACTAACTAACAAGGAGGGCAGAAGACTGAAGACGGGGCAATGTCCTGGACAGAAAATCTGGAAACAAACAAAAAAAAAAGGCCTATTCAACAAAATGGGGTGTTTATGTTGAATTAGAAATCAACTCTCCATAAGCAAAGGGTTGGAAGAGATATCGTCAATTATAATAAAAAGACAGAAAGAGTGAAACACCAATCTGACAAACTCAATTCTGATATTCAGTCACAATGGACTTAAACATCACCATCAAAGTTCTCCTGAACTGTATTGATTAATCAAATAATTAAACGATTGTTCTGCATATAATTTGAAAGACATGCTCTACCACCTTGGTGACGGGAAGCAGAAATGAAGCTAAAAAACAGAACAAAAAAATCTTCAAATGTATGTAGTACTAGGGTGTTGTACCGTGTTAGCCATTAGCCATTGATTACATCTTGCCTGAAGAAGGGGCCTGAGTTGCCTCGAAAGCTTGCATATTGTAATCTTTCTAGTTAGCCAATAAAAGGTGTCATTTTGCTTGGCTTTTCTCTACATTCAAATGTATGCAAAGCTTAAAAAAAAGACTTGTAGTTAGTTGTGTTAATGGTGTATGAAATCATACCAGGAAGAACACCAGAATCACTCCAGAGACTAAAAGTTTTACAGCTGACCTGACCCTCATGGGAGGCAACAGTCTTCAGTGATTCTAAACATCTGCACGGTGTCATAAAGTTAAGGGTTGAGGAAACCAGCTGTTTGCATGCACAAGCGCTTCTTTTATATTCCAAGGTTCAATACGGATATACATTTTGGCAGATATGATATCATTTGGCTTTTCAAGGCTAAAAATGATTGATTTCTAATTTGAGAAAGCATATAGCCATTAGAAAAGAATTCTGGATATTTGAAGTTCATTTAAAACAAGCTGTGGTACTGTAGCTAAAGGTCTGAAGTGTGCCACTGTGATCTGTGATGTTTATTCCAAACACATTATTTTGTTAAAAATGGGTAATTGAGGCCATAAATAAAAGCAGCTGAAACCAGCTGAGAGAGAGAACTTGAGAGGGAGATGGGAAGAAACAAGAGGAAGACGACTCAGGCGGACTATTTAACATTACTGATGTGCCCTGTTTGGTGATGATCAATATTTGGCCAGGGGACACTGTCTGCTGTTTGGAGTTTTCCCTGTGAACAAATTCCACATTTGGCAAATGTGTGTTCTTATTGTGGAACCCGAAAAATTATAAAGCTCGGCCGACTGCACTGAACCTTAGAGCTCAACCAACAGACGGAAGGAAGATATCGGTACTGCCCGTACAAAGGACAACATGCCTTCCACACTCTTCCTTGAAGTGGACAATGCCAACTGTGGGACCACCCAAGTGCAGCATACTTTCACCTATAGCTCTCCTTCGACTATTGTGTTATTGTGAGTGTTCAGCTGATATTAAACATATACATACACATACAGTGCATCCGGAAAGTAGCGAAGTGAAGAGAGCAGAGGGGAACCCCCTTGTGTGTATGTATTATATATATATATATATATATATATATATATATATACCTCACAGGTGACGCAGTGGTAGTGCTGCTGCTTTGCAGTAAGGAAATTGTGGAAGATTGTGGGTTCGTTTCCCGGTTCCTCCCTGTGTGGATAGCGCTTTGAGTATTGAGAAAGCGCTATATAAATGTAATGAATTATTATTATTATATATACAGTGCATCAGGAAAGTATTCACAGCACATCACTTTTTCCACATTTTGTTATGTTACAGCCTTATTCCAAAATGGATTAAATTCATTTTTTTCCTCAGAATTCTGCACACAACACCCCATAATGACAACGTAAAAAAAGTTTACTTGAGGTTTTTGCAAATTTATTAAAAATAAAAAAACTGAGAAATCACATGTACATAAGTATTCACAGCCTTTGCTCAATACTTTGTCGATGCCCCTTTGGCAGCAATTCCAGCCTCAAGTCTTTTTGAATATGATGCCACAAGCTTGGCACACCTATCCTTGGCCAGTTTCGACCATTCCTCTTTGCAGCACCTCTCAAGCTCCATCAGGTTGGATGGGAAGCGTCGGTGCACAGCCATTTTAAGATCTCTCCAGAGATGTTCAATCAGATTCAAGTCTGGGCTCTGGCTGGGCCACTCAAGGACATTCACAGAGTTGTCCTGAAGCCACTCCTTTGATATCTTGGCTGTGTGCTTAGGTTCGTTGTCCTGCTGAAAGATGAACCGTCGCCCCAGTCTGAGGTCAAGAGCGCTCTGGAGCAGGTTTTCATCCAGGATGTCTCTGTACATTGCTGCAGTCATCTTTCCCTTTATCCTGACTAGTCTCCCAGTCCCCACAGCATGATGCTGCCACCACCATGCTTCACTGTAGGGATGGTATTGGCCTGGTGATGAGCGGTGCCTGGTTTCCTCCAAACGTGACGCCTGGCATTCACACCAAAGAGTTCAATCTTTGTCTCATCAGACCAGAGAATTTTCTTTCTCATGGTCTGAGAGTCCTTCAGGTGCCTTTTGGCAAACTCCAGGTGGGCTGCCATGTGCCTTTTACTAAGGAGTGGCTTCCGTCTGGCCACTCTACCATACAGGCCTGATTGGTGGATTGCTGCAGAGATGGTTGTCCTTCTGGAAGGTTCTCCTCTCTCCACAGAGGACCTCTGGAGCTCTGACAGAGTGACCATCGGGTTCTTGGTCACCTCCCTGACTAAGGCCCTTCTCCCCAGATCGCTCAGTTTAGATGGCCGGCCAGCTCTAGGAAGAGTCCTGGTGGTTTCGAACTTCTTCCACTTATGGATGATGGAGGCCACTGTGCTCATTGGGACCTTCAAAGCAGCAGAAATTTTTCTGTAACCTTCCCCAGATTTGTGCCTGGAGACAATCCTGCTCGGAGGTCTACAGACAATTCCTTTGACTTCATGCTTGGTTTGTGTTCTGACATGAACTGTCAACTGTGGGACCTTATATAGACAGGTGTGTGCCTTTCCAAATCATGTCCAGTCAACTGAATTTACCACAGGTGGACTCCAATGAAGCTGCAGAAACATCTCAAGGATGATCAGGGGAAACAGGATGCACCGGAGCTCAATTTTGAGCTTCATGGCAAAGGCTGTGAATACTTCTGTACATGGGATTTCTCAATTTTTTTATTTTTAATAAATTTGCAAAAACCTCAAGTAAATTTTTTTCACGTTGTCATTATGGGGTGTTGTGTGCAGAATTCTGAGGAAAAAAATGAATTTAATCCATTTTGGAATAAGGCTGTAACATAACAAAATGTGGAAAAAGTGATGCGCTGTGAATACTTTCTGGATGCACTGTACACATATATATATACATACACATATATATATATACTGTATATATATGGTTGAAATAGTTTTACTGTCAAATAATGCAAAGAGTACGCAACATGTGTTTCGCCCTAATTCTGGGCTCATCAGGCGTACGCACTCACTGCTCCACCCTCTCTGGTATCGAACCTCGGACGTCCGCGCCAGAGGCGAAGCCTCTAACGTTGCGCCACACCGTGTGGTTTGTTTATTTGACAGCATGTAGATCGGGGTAATTACATTCATGGCATTCGTAGTCTGAATCACAATCTGATTGTATCGGTGGTTACCTACCAGGTAACACTTGTGGTTGGTCTCCCTATATACATACACACACACACACACACACACACACACAGGTCTGATTAGAATCTGATATTTGGGTGGTTACCTACCAGGTAACACTTGTGGTTGGTCTCCCTATATACACACACACACACACACACACACACACACACAGGTCTGATCAGAATCTGATATTTGGGTGGATACCTACCAGGTAACGAATGTGGATGTTTGGCTAGCTAGTAGACATCTGCCACGTCCTCTCAGCTGCAAGAAGCCGCTCATAGACATGTGATACAGTACCTGCCAAATAATACAAAGAGTATACAACATGTGCTTCACCTTATTTGGGGCTCATCAAGACCACCTGGCAGATAACTACCCAAATATCCGATTGTGATCTGACCTATGCATGTAATACTCCGATCTTCACCCTGCCAAATAAGCAAACCAGCCACAATGGCGTAACGCCTGAGGCTTTGCCTCGGACTCTGACGTCTGAGGTTCGATCACCGTAAGGGGAAGCAAAGGTGCATACATTTGATGAGCTCCAAATAGGGCAAAACATGTATCGTGTACTCTTTGTATTAATTGGCAGATACTGTATAACATACATACAGTATATATATAGTGCTGGGAGGTATATCAGTTCATACCAAAAACCGTTTTTTATTTTTGTTATGATATAGATTTTTCTTATACCGCAATACCGGTTTAAATAGCCTAAACAACGTTTGGAACATGGCACAGCGGGAAACTGTTTAAGGGGGGACCATATTCACTGCTACACCGCTAGACACGCATGCAACTGAGTACATTCATTAGTGGAGGTATTGAGTGGTGAAAATGGACAGAGAACATTCTGAAACTGAAGCTGTAGCAGACGATAAAGTTGAACATGATGACACTTTTGCCAAAAAAAGGAGCCGTATCTGTTGTGTCTGAAAATACTTTGGTTTTAAAAGGTCAGATGTGGATCAAAAAACTATTTACTCTAAATGCTGTCGAGCTAAAGTTGTCACTGGAGGCGGCAACATGAGTAATATGCTGCACCACCTTAGCCGCAAACATGCTTTGGAGTGCCATGAATGTATTGAACTAAGATTGGCACCCTCCACGTCCTCAAGTAAAACTGAAAAAGCTAGAGGACACTCAAGTCAGATGTCACTTGTAGACGTGTTTGCTAGAGGTACTGCCTATGACAAAAAAAGCAAGCAGTGGATCGAGATAACCAACGCCATTACAATCCATATAGCTAACGTGTCAGTGGACAGAGATTGTTAACATTAACAGAAAGTGCAGTTGGTCTACAAAATATATTTACTCTTTATTCCTTTTCTAAGACATGTTCGGTGCAATACAACTTTTGACAAGCACCTCTGGATATTTTACTAAGTCTAAATGACTCTTTGGATGGTTGAAAATATGTTGTCAAAATTATAGTTGTAAGTTGTTTGCAAAATTTGTTCAATAAAAAAGTTCTACATTTTGACTGCAACTGTCATGCATTGTGATTCGTTCTCTTCATTAGTGCCACCCCCTTGAAAACTATCACTTTATGGGGCCATGCAAACCTGGATTAATACATGTGTGCACATTAAAATGTTTTGTACAATGTACAATTCTCATGACAGTGGAATAGGTTATTCGTAGCCAGTCTACTGCAGTAAGTGGAAAATGTGGTTAATATCCACTCATGCATGTGAAAAAAAAATACAGCTGAAAACCATGAAACCGGTAGAATTTTGAAAAATGCCGTGATATACAATTTTGGTCATACTGCCCAGCACTACACACACATACACACACACATATATATACAGTGGTGTGAAAAACTATTTGCCCCCTTCCTGATTTCTTATTCTTTTGCATGTTTGTCACACAAAATGTTTCTGATCATCAAACACATTTAACCATTAGTCAAATATAATACAAGTAAACACAAAATACAGTTTTTAAATGATGGTTTTTATTATTTAGGGAGAAAAAAAATCCAAACCTACATGGCCCTGTGTGAAAAAGTAATTGCCCCCTTGTTAAAAAATAACCTAACTGTGGTGTATCACACCTGAGTTCAATTTCCGTAGCCACCCCCAGGCCTGATTACTGCCACACCTGTTTCAATCAAGAAATCACTTAAATAGGAGCTGCCTGACACAGAGAAGTAGACCAAAAGCACCTCAAAAGCTAGACATCATGCCAAGATCCAAAGAAATTCAGGAACAAATGAGAACAGAAGTAATTGAGATCTATCAGTCTGGTAAAGGTTATAAAACCATTTCTAAAGCTTTGGGACTCCAGCGAACCACAGTGAGAGCCATTATCCACAAATGGCAAAAACATGGAACAGTGGTGAACCTTCCCAGGAGTGGCCGGCCGACCAAAATTACCCCAAGAGCGCAGAGACGACTCATCCGAGAGGTCACAAAAGACCCCAGGACAACGTCTAAAGAACTGCAGGCCTCACTTGCCTCAATTAAGGTCAGTGTTCACGACTCCACCATAAGAAAGAGACTGGGCAAAAACGGCCTGCATGGCAGATTTCCAAGACGCAAACCACTGTTAAGCAAAAAGAACATTAGGGCTCGTCTCAATTTTGCTAAGAAACATCTCAATGATTGCCAAGACTTTTGGGAAAATACCTTGTGGACTGATGAGTCAAAAGTTGAACTTTTTGGAAGGCAAATGTCCCGTTACATCTGGCGTAAAAGGAACACAGCATTTCAGAAAAAGAACATCATACCAACAGTAAAATATGGTGGTGGTAGTGTGATGGTCTGGGGTTGTTTTGCTGCTTCAGGACCTGGAAGGCTTGCTGTGATAGATGGAACCATGAATTCTACTGTCTACCAAAAAATCCTGAAGGAGAATGTCCGGCCATCTGTTCGTCAACTCAAGCTGAAGCGATCTTGGGTGCTGCAACAGGACAATGACCCAAAACACACCAGCAAATCCACCTCTGAATGGCTGAAGAAAAACAAAATGAAGACTTTGGAGTGGCCTAGTCAAAGTCCTGACCTGAATCCAATTGAGATCATATGGCATGACCTTAAAAAGGCGGTTCATGCTAGAAAACCCTCAAATAAAGCTGAATTACAACAATTTTGCACAGATGAGTGGGCCAAAATTCCTCCAGAGCACTGTAAAAGACTCATTGCAAGTTATCGCAAACGCTTGATTGCAGTTATTGCTGCTAAGGGTGGCCCAACCAGTTATTAGGTTCAGGGGGCAATTACTTTTTCACACAGGGCCATGTAGGTTTGGATTTTTTTTTCTCCCTAAATAATAAAAACCACCATTTACAAACTGCATTTTGTGTTTACTTGTGTTATATTTGACTAATGGTTAAATGTGTTTGATGATCAGAAACATTTTGTGTGACAAACATGCAAAAGAATAAGAAATCAGGAAGGGGGCAAATAGTTTTTCACACCACTGTATATCTACTCTATATACAGACATATGAAAAATTTTGGGAACCCCTCTTAGCCTGCATAATAATTGACTCTCCTTTCAACAAAAAAGATAACAGTGGTACGTCTTTCATTTCCTAGGAACATCTGAGTACTGCGGTGTTTTCCGAACAAAGATTTTTAGTGATGCAGTATTTAGTTGTATGAAATTAAATCAAATGTGAAAAACTGGCTGTGCACAAATGTGGGTCCCCTTGTCATTGTGCTGATCTGAATGCCTGTCACTGCTCAATGCTGATTACTTGTAACACCAAATTGGTTGGATGAGCTCAGTAAGCCTTGAACTTCATAGACAATCATGAGATATAAAGGTATTTAAGGTGGTCAATGTCAAGTTGTGCTTCCTTCCCTTTGACTCTCCTCTGAAGAGTGACAGCATGGGATCCTCAAAGCAACTCTCAAAAGATCTGAAAACAAAGATTGTTGAGTCTCCTGGTTTAGTGGAAGGCTACAAAAAGCCATCTCAGAGGTTTAAACTGTCAGTTTCTGTAACTGTAAGGAATGGAATCAGGAAATGGAAGGCCACAGGCACAGTTGCTGTTAAACCCAGCAGGTCTGGCAGGCCATGAAAAATACAGGAGTGGCATATGCGCAGGATTATGAGAAGGTTACAGACAACCCACAGATCACCTCCAAAGACCTGCAAGAACATCTGGCTGCAGATGGTGTATCTGTACATCGTTCTACAATCCAGCGCAATTTGCACAAAGAACATCTGCATGGCAGGGTGATGAGAAAGAAGCCCTTTCTGCACTCACGTCACAAACTGAGTCGCTTGTTGTATGCCAATGCTCATTTAGACAAGCCAGATTCATTTTGGAACAAAGTGCTTTGGACTGATAAGACAAAAATTGAATTATCTGGTCAGAACAAAAAGAGCTTTGCATGGAAGAAGAAGAATATCGCATTCCAAAAAAAACACCTGCTACCTACTGTCAAATTTGGTGGAGGTTCCATCATGCGGTGGGGCTGTGTGGCTAGTTCAGGGACTGGGGCCCTTGTTAAAGTCGAGGGTCAGATGAATTTCAACTCAATATCAACAAATTCTTCAGGATAATGTTCAAGCATCAGTCACAAAGCTGAAGTTACGCAGGGGTGGGATATTCCAACAAGACAATCGCCCAAAACACAGTTCGAAATCTACAAAGGCATTCATGCAGAGGGAGAAGTACAATGTTCTGGAATGGCCGTCACAGTCCCCTGACTTGAATATCATCGAAAATCTATGGGATGATTTGAAGTAGGCTGTCTGTGCTCAGCAGCCATCAAATTGAACTGAACTGGAGAGATTTTGTATGGAAGAGTGGATCAAAAATACCTCCATCCAGAATCCAGACACTCATCAAAGGCTATAGGAGGACAACGTCTAGACGCTGTTAGATTAGCAAAAGGAGGCTCAACTAAGTATTGATGTCATATCTCTGTTGGGTGCCCAGATTTATGCACCTGTCTAATTTTGTTATGATGCATATTGCATATTTTCTATTAATCCAATAAACTTAATGTCACTGCTGAAATATTACTGTTTCCATAAGGCATGTCATATATTAAAAGGAAGTTGCTAGGGGTTGCTGAGGGGTTCCCAAACATTTTCATATGACTGTATATAAAATCCTAAGCCTAAAAGTGCAACGATTTTGTGCAACGATTTTATCTGAAGTTTTTATGCCACGTTTTTTGCCACGCTTTAAATTGGGCTTATTTTAAAACCTACATATTGTAACAAAGGCTCTATATGGGCACCTGACCCGACACAGATGGACATGGAGGCACGTGTAAAATAAAAAACTTTTTATTTTTCTTCACCTGTGGGGCATGTCTTCCCTGTAATCCCCAAGTGCACAAACACCAAATTAAACATACTGCAAAGTACTGTTTTTTTCTTCGTCCACCACTCCTCTCAGGCAACCTCATCCTACTCCTCCCAACTCTGGCTCTGGGAGTGGTGGCTGCAGGCCGCTTTTATAGTTCACCCGGAAGTGCTCCAGGTTCTTGATTGCTGAGTTCCGGGTGTGGTGAATACACTGCCCATAAGGGCTCAGAAGTTCCAGCTGCAGCACCCCCCGGTGGCGCCTGTGGGACCCAACAGGGCTGCACCCAACTCCAATTCCCATGGAGCCCTGCAGGAAACCGAGGCACCGCTCCAACCCAGGGGGGCGGCCATCTAACATCTAGGGGGAGGTATTGCACCATCCAGGGCTGCTCCCCCTGAATATAGAGTGAAGGGGTGTCCGCCACAATATATATGTTTGGTATCATTCTTTTCAGAATTTATCGAACTTTAATGTGATGTTAGATTTACAGATTCTTATTTCATTTTTAAATTCTAAACTAAAAATATCAAGAACTCACATCCCATGAGATGAGACTTTGTGCCAAGAGATTTAACCACGCCTGGGGCCGGAAATAAAAGACAAAGAGTAGGACAGCTGCTGTACAGGATTTTAAATGCTCGAAGCACCGTGCGAGATGCAGATCACGTGACACGGCTGAAGCAGCAGCAAGCAGCATCAGAGACACAAAGTGGCTGGTGTGTAGCGCAGGCCGGGGGTGTTAGCAAGCGAAGTGAGCAGGGGGTAAACCCCCTAGTATGTATATATATATATATATATATATATATATATATATATATATATATATATATATATATATATATACACACATACAGTGGACCGTTGACTTACGAACTCAATTCGTTCGTGAGGGCTGGTTGTAACTCAAGTTGGTTGTAAGTCAAGACTATTTTTTCCCATAAGAAATAATGGAAATGCCCTTAATGTGTTCCGAACCTCCTACAGCAACACCTACTTAACTTTTTTAATAAAAAAGGTTGCATAATGTGCATAATTTACCAAAAACACCAATAATTTTTCTAATGTACTAACCAAAAAGTTATAAAAAGTGCCTAGCCTACCAGAAACAACAATTTCATACTGTACTCACCATTTAAGTTGACATCTTTCGGCATGCAGGAAGGAAGGAGGAGGAGAATGAAATGGAAGGTGGTTATTGTTTGGAAGGAGTTTCCTTATACAAATCTTTTCTTTGTAAAATTGTCGAGATGGTGGATTTCGACATGCTGTACATATTAGCGAGATTTGTCACACGAACGCCACTCTCATATTTCCACACAATTTCCTTCTTCGTTTCGATTGTGATCGCTTTCTTTACCTTCGTTACCATCTCTTCCTTCGTTAGCAATTATCGAAATAAATTATATAAATAACTGCACTGACTGAAATTACGTCCATAAACACATGTATCTGGGCTCCGACTGACACTTACGAACGCTCTCGGCTGTTTGTTTAGAATCGCACGAGTGGATACACGTGACCGCATTCGGGTCGTAACGCAAGACGTTGGTCGTAATTCAAAACAAAAATTTTGGTCGCAAACCAAGTTGTTCGCATGTCAGGCCAGTTGTATATCAAGGGTTGACTGTATATATATATATATATATATATATATATATATATATATATATATATATATATATATATATATATATCTAGTAATCCCTCCTCGATCGCGAGGGTTGCGTTCCAGAACCCTCCGCGAAAGGTGAAAATCCGCGAAGTTGAAACCATATGTTTATATGGCTATTTTTATATTGTCATGCTTGGGTCACAGATTTGCACAGAAACACAGGAGGTTGAAGAGAGACAGGAACTTTATAAAAACGCTGCAAACAAACATTTGTCTCTTTTTCAAAAGTTTAAACTGTGCTCCATGACAAGACAGAGATGACAGTTCCGTCCCACAAGTAAAAGAACGCAAACATATATTCCTCTTCAAAGAAGTGCGCGTCAGGAGCAGAGAATGTCAGAGAGAGAGAGAGTGAGAAAAGCAAACAATCAAAAACTAATAGGTGCCGTTCAAGCTTTTAAGTATGCGAAGCACCATGCGGGAAGCATGTCACTTGACAAAGCAGCCACAAGTAAGCCCAGCAAGGAAGGCAGTAATGTGAAGGTAGTCTTTCAGCGTTTTTTGAGCAGCGGTTTTATCCTCTAGGGCAGGGGTGGGCAGATTCAGTCCTGGAGGGCCGCAGTGGTTACAGGTTTTTGTTCCAACCCAGTTGCTTAATTAAAAACCAATCCTTGTCAATTATTTAATTTCATGGCTTGCTAGTGCTTTAACTCTGCCATGTCAGGTCATTCTCATATCCTAGATTTATTTTCCTTTCTAAGGATATCATCCAAATGATTTGAAGTTTAAAACAGATGAGTAATTCTCAGTGCTTCACTTTTTTCTCTTCACTTTCCTTCCAAGTATTTAATTAAACCAAACAGTGTGTGATAAATACACGCAGGTGTAAATGAAAACAAGCTAAATGGAGAAATGCTGGTCTCTTTTGTCATTTGCATGGTATTGCTAATTAGGAGCAATTAAAAACCAAGAATACAGCTATTTAAGACTAAAATAAGCAATAAGGGTTCAAAATCTTAACGAGCGAGACAACTAAAGTGAAGCTGAAGTGTTACTTGAGCAATAAGGGCTTCTTATTAAGCAATTGGGTTGGAGCAAAAACCTGCAGCCACTGCGGCCCTCCAGGACTGAATCTGCCCACCCCTGCTCTAGGGGTGCGAACAGCCCCCGTGCTCACAATATATTTGAGGAGTTTTATTTAATACATAATACGTGCTCTGATTGGGTAGCTTCTCAGCTATCTGCCAATAGCGTCCCTTGTATGAAATCAACTGAGCAAACCAACTGAGGAAGCATGTACCAGAAATTAAAAGACCTATTGTCCACTGAAACCCACGAACCAGCGAAAAATCCGCGATATATATTTAAATATGCTTACATATAAAATCCGCGATAGAGTGAAGCCGCGAAAGTCAAAGCGTGATATAGTGAGGGATTACTGTATATATATATATATATATATAGGTATATATCGATAGATGGACAGATAGATAATAATTTTAGTATAGATAGATAGATAGATAGATAGATAGATAGATAGATAGATAGATAGATAGATAGATAGATAGATAGATAGATAGATAGATAGATAGATAGATAGATAGATAGATAGACGGACGTTGGTTTAGTAAAGGCTGCAATCTCCAATGAACCTGCTGGATGCCAGTACTTGTTGAAGACAGGTAATCTTAGTCTTAGATCCTCCCATGCTACTTATCATATCAGGCAAAAATTATTCTCCAGCATTTTTAGTCTTTGGTAAAGATCTCGGCTTCTTTACAACTAATGTTCAGCACCACCGGGTCTTGTATCAACACTCTTCTCCAAGTGGGCATTCTTTTGGTTGTTTGGCGTCTGGAGGTTTCCATGTCGGGCAATAGACAGTTAACAGAACAATAAAAAATGATATATTTGCTATCCCTTGCCCTACATGTACCTTCGGCGCCTTTCCTTGGTATTCGTGTGTGTGTGAACATCTCTTCCCCAGCACTCCCGTAAAGCCCGCTTCTCAGACTCTTGCATCCTGCCCATTGTTTCTTCATATTGAGAGGAACAAGGTGAGGCAGCATGTAGTCAGGATGGTCCCTGTGCAAATCCCCACTGTAGGGGGGCTCCTCGAAAAGCCTGGCAGGCTTAGGCGTGCATGGGAATTCCCCAGCAGGGAGAGGAGACTGCTGCTATTCAGTGACGTGTGTTACCACTGTGACTCTCACCAAGACAAGCAGTTAAAAGCCGAGTGAACAAACGACTTTCGAAGGAGAAATGACAACTTCATTAGCAGTGCCATAAGAAAAAAAAATGACACATGGACAGATGGTGCCATCAGTTATTTTCAGACAATTCCCAACTTTTTTTTTTTTTTTTTGTTTTAACTCACTTGAGTAAAGCTACAGTTTTAAACCATCATGACGTTTTTCTAACCCGCTTAATCTAGATCAAGGTCGCTGGTGGGGGTCTGCTGATGCCTACCCCAGCCAGCATAGGGTGTGAGGCAGGAACAAGCACTGGACATGGTGCCAGTCCAACGCAGAGCAAAACCACACACACTCATACACCAGGGCCAATTTAGCGTCACCAGTTCACCTAACCTCTGTGAGTGTGTGCGCGTTCGCACTGCAATGTCCAAAATAATAAAAACAAAAGTAAAAAGTGGAGAAACCATCCCTTTTCCGTGATTCGTTTTCATACTAACACCGCTACCTTTCACCTTCAGTGCGCTGATCTTGGGAATGCGCCTATCGCCAACGTTTCATGCGTCCCACTCTTCATTTTGTCAGCATGCAGCATACTTGTCATCGTCTTAAAAGCTTGACCTGTGGGAATTCCTTTGATGAGAGAGTAACGCTAAATAGAAATGCCCTCCATCATCGACTCAACCTGAGGGTTACGTTCCCACAAGCCTCAGCCATCTGTTCTCTCCCAGCTTCTTACTTCACAACCCGAGCACTGGGGGCCCCATTAAGCATATTAGAAACAGACCCATAAATATCGCATGTTTCTGTCTTCAGTGGAAAAATAACCAAAAAGGCTGAAAGTGACTATTTGTTCTGTCCCAATTAAGGCAGAAATATCACCACGCTGACATTAACAAAGCACCCCAAGTTCTAATAGCCAAAGCTGATTTCAGTAATCCACAAGACAATCAGTAGACTTTATACTTAAAATAAATTACAGTGTCTGAAAAATACGGCCTAATAATACGTTTAAATATCTGTGAGGCATGTTGGTATTATGTTTGTGGTTTTTACAAGCACGGTTCACAAGAACCAAGTGTCTGATTTAAATAACTCAGCAACTACTGAACATTTTTTTTCCCAGCAGGCAGCTGGGCCGGGTCTAATTAAAGTCGCCTCATTTACTGGAAATCCTTTTAAACACCACTGAAATAGCAGCGTAAAGCCGTCTCGGTGCCGCTTACGTCTAAAACAAAGAAATGAAATAGATTCTTAATGATTTATGCTGGGCTTTAATCAAAAGCTTTAACTAAATTGTTTACATGATTCTTGAAATTTGTAGATTAGAACTAAGGCAGCTCCAGCAAAAGGTAATTAATTCCTTATATAGCACCAAAGTTAAAATGTACTTTTCCCTAGATTACTGCATCTCGCCATGTTGTGATGTTTAATAGTCAGTCAGGAATTCATCTCGTGTATCATACAGACTGGTTATTTCACATTTACTGTGCGATTTTGCTTTCTTTTTAGGATGCACTTTTGAAATTATTCATAGTACAGTATGCTAGAATAGCGACTGATATGTCTACACTTATTACAAAAAAGAGAATCAACACCACCACCACAAACACTACCTGTAAATTCACTAAAAGCCAAGGATTTTGCTTCTTTTTTTGGCATGGATCTTAAAAATTCTGTATGCTCCCAGACTATGCAGGAAAGAAAGCATAATTTTATTCAAGGAAAACCAAATTATAAGGATATCAGTAAAAGACTGACTGCCAGGTCATTTATTACCAGGACACTGCATTATGACCACTAGGGGGTGCTGCAGCACCCCAAACCCTAGACACAACTGCACAGACGTAAGTTCCAACAAAACAAAAAAGGTTTATCCATCCATCCATCCATTATCCAACACGGGGGTCTGCTGGAGCCAATCCCAGTCAACACAGGGCGCAAGGCAGAAAACAAACCCTGGGCAGGGTGCCAACCCACCACAGGACACACACACACCAAGCACACACTAGGGACAATGTAGAATCGCCAATGTACCTAACCTGCATGTCTTTGGATTGTGGGAGGAAACCCACGCAGACACGAGGAGAACATGCAAACTCCACGTAGGGAGGACCCGGGAAGCGAACCCAGGTCTCCTAACTGCGAGGCATCAGCGCTACCACTGTGCCACGTATTTACAAATACGTTACAAATAGACTTTTTCAATAAACGCAAGAACAATGCACATTCTTCTCCTTTTATTTTCCTCTCTCCTTTTTACTCCCGGCTCCAAGCCGGCTGGATGAGGTCGAGCGACTCCTTATATCTTAGGCTCAGGTCGTTGGAAGCACTTCTGGGTCAAACGGAAGTTCCACAAATTAGGGATCACAGATCACTGCAGCACTCAGGACCCCGACAAGGCTAGCCCCAGCGGACTCCAATTCCCAGCATGCCTTGCAGGTATCCGCACACGTAGCGTTCGCCAGGGAGGCTGCCATTTAACGTGTCTGGTGAGTAAGCAGCAATGTCAGGTTGGTCTCCCCTGTCCTTCCACCCTACTGGCCTCCCGGTCAGGTAAGGGTATTTTACAACAACAACAACAACAACATTTATTTATATAGCACATTTTCATACAAAAAGTAGCTCAAAGTGCTTTACATAATGAAGAAAAGAAAAATAAAAGACAAAATAAGAAATTAAAATAAGGCAACATAAGTTAACATAGAAAAGGAGTAAGATCCGATGGCCAGGGTGGACAGAAAAAGCAAAAAAAAAAAAAAAAAATCCAGAAAGCTGGAGAAAAAAATAAAATCTGTAGGGGTTCCAGGCCACGAGACCGCCCAGTCCCCTCTGGGCATTCCACCTAACATAAATGAAATAGTCCTCTTTGTATTTAGGGGTCTCACGGAGTCACTTGATGCTGATGGTCATACAGACTTCTGGCTTTTAATCCATCCATCATTGTTGGAATATCATGGTACTTAGATTTGGTCCAAAGCTGCCAGGAAGCCCACTTGCAAACTGCCACATTTTATCAGTCTTCTGGTTATGGCATAAATCATCTTGCCCTTTATTGTGCCATGGCCTCACGGCCAGGTAAGGGACTGCAGCCCATCCCGACATGGATGCCAGTGCATATGTGCCACCCATCAGAGCATACATGATAAATTTAACAAAACTTGTAAAGAAATTCATTTGAAAGCAACAACTATCAACACTAACAACTGATGTATTTTCACCAGCAATATGACTAAAAGTCCCCATTTGAATGGCACCTCGCTTACGAGCTCATGTGCCAAAAATCCAACACGTTTCTTTATGCTGTGCACACAGCGCATTTGGTAGTTGGTGACCGTTTGCAGAATTGTCCATTTAGTGGTAACCTGACAGTCGTGACAAGTCAAGACACCTTTGGGGCAGCAATCCACATCGGTAACAGAGCCTACAGGTCTCCAATTGATTGTCACTACCTCAATCACCGACATTATCATCAAACTATTCAAATCTAGTTGTTTTCAAAACATCAGCAGCTGCGCACCTTTTTTGCTATAACATAACTACGGACTCACATTAATTTTCTACAAGTTGCCACCAGAAAAAAGAAATTCTTTGGGTACCCACTAGATGGCAGCACTCCAGTAGGCTGCATCAACAGTGGCTGTACACTGAGGTACGAACTCTCTCGTATGTCACATCTTTACAGGCTCAGTGACGTATGAGTTAACTCGTACCTCACGCTCAAAGTGTTAACAGATGGTAGTTGTAGGATAGCATGGTGACATACGTAGGTGTTAGCAGCTCCGGAATGTTGAGCTCCAATCCCAGGCTGTATGAGCATTTGTACCTTCTCCCTCTCACTGCATCCCACAGACACAAAGGTTAGCGTAACTGATGTCTTTAAACCGGCCTTTCATTCCCTCTACCCAAAGAAACCTCACTACGGCGTGTTGTTCAACAATGGTGCAATCCGGCAGTGGAGCGTCCATGTTCATTTTACCTTAGCATTAACTAGACTGAGACCATGTGTGATACGCCATCATGAACACAGTGTATTGTGTCAGCTTTTATCCGTTGTAGTTACCGCGTAATTTCAAAATTGCCTTTACTTTTTAATTTTCTGTCGTATAATTTAAATAAAAATTAATGAAAATTTCGCATGTGGAAAAAGTCCACCCATACATATATCACCACCTCAAATTAAGAGTCTGGTGCACCAGATAAGGTGAAAATTACCAGACCATCATGAACCTCCTCAGTGTTAGACCTGAGTGTCACTTGGGCTGTACAAACAGTGCTAAAAGCGTTAGTCCCGAGTGTCACTCGCATATCGGTACAGATACGTCTCACGTAATACCCAAGGTTTACTCGGGCTGTAAAAATGGCAACAATGTTAGTGCCGAGCATTACTTGGGCAACGGTAGGGGAGTGTCTTGCGTACGCGTCAGGCCTGGGTGTTACCCAGGTAATGGTGTTGACGCATGTCCTCCAGGCCTCACAATGGCGTCTCGTAGGAAACGCCTCTCATCAGCAGTGATGCCGAAGTGAATCTGTGCACAGGCAGTGAAACTGAAATGGTTGGTGAAACCGAAAAGGATTCTGGGAATCTGAAAGTGACGCTCGAGTCACTCGCACATGAGCAGTCTGCTGTTCATATTTTTATTATTCATTATCAGTATTGTTATACTTTCTACACTTCCGACTTTGTATTTTTAGTGTTTTGCACTATTTAACAGTAGAAAGGAGGAGGAAGTTAGGAGCAGGCGCTGATCATAGCACCCACCACACGGTGAACCACCTGGATTGAGATCCGAGTGCAGGCGTGCAATGGCTGGAGTGAGGTTTAATAAAAATGTCATTTTTTCAAGCCAAAAAAATGCAATACTTTTTAAATGTTTTATTTTTGAGAAAAAGCAAAACACTAAGGAGGTTAAGAGGAGATCTTGTCTGAGCCCGTCTAGGTTTTCTCTTTGTTGTTAAAGTGTGTGTTGTCACCATGCTGAGATCAAAAGAGTTCTCGGAGGCCTTCAGAGGGAAGGAAGGTTAGAGTCTGCCTAGGAATCTGGAAAAGGATATAAAAAAGATCTCCAAACATCTGGAAATCAACCATTCCACTGCCCGGAAGATCATCTACAAGTGGAGAAGACTCCAAATTAGGTCCGCTCACCTCGGCAAATTCAGTGTTGATGACAGGACACAAGAAGCTGAAAGAAGCCTTTAAGAACCCCAGAATGTCATCGCAGGACCTACAGGTAGCTCTTGTCACTGCGGATGTCAAAAGTGAATGAGTCTACCACTAGAAAGAGGCTGCACAGATTAGATCTGAAGGGGAGGTGAGCCAGGATACAACGGTCCTAGACTGTTAGACCATTAGACTCTAGAAAGAACATCGGGTCAAAACTAAAGTTTGCCCATGAACATCTAGACTCAGACCAGGACTTTGAGAACAACGTGCTCTGGGCAGAAAAGGCAAAGACAGACTTACTTGGTGAAAACCTGAGACAGAATTTGCCCAGAAGGACCTAATACAACTCCAAAGCACGATGGTAGAAATGCTATGCTATGGGATGGCTTTGCTGCATTGGGGCCTGGGCAGGTCACCATCACAGAATCCACTCTGAATATTTCATTATCACCAGAGGATACCTGAAGATAATGTGAGACCATCCTTCAGGAGATTGAATCTCAACCAGACGAGGATATTGCAACATATCAATGACCCTCAAGATACCACTGCATTGACCAGGGAATGGCTGAAAAGAAAGAAATGGAAGGTTCTGGAACGACTCAGATCTGAATCCCAGAAAGATGCTGTTCCTGGCTTGTAACAGGCTGTGCATGAACGATACCCCTCAAATATCAGACAATTCTATAGGCCGGAGTTGGGAAATAACATTCTCCTACTCAATGTCAGAGACTGCTGGGCAGTTATAGGGAATGCCCACTTGTGGGGGCAACACCAGTTATTACAGACAAGGGTAGACCTTCTTTTCCCCACAAATAAAAA
The DNA here is from genome assembly GCF_900747795.2 of Erpetoichthys calabaricus. NCBI lineage: Eukaryota > Metazoa > Chordata > Cladistia > Polypteriformes > Polypteridae > Erpetoichthys > Erpetoichthys calabaricus. The sequence continues at coordinate 85,620,431 of NC_041410.2, read as the reverse complement.
TGGCGTATCTGTTCGTTTTTCATTCATTATGTCTTCATCTAAAGATACTGCTCAACTCTTTGAGGGCTGAATATTTTTCCAAAAAACTCAGTTTTCTGAAAAGCGCACAATGCACTGGTTTCACACATAAAATCAACATAAAATGTGTGTTGCTACGTGCTGTGGCTGTGCCTGTGCCTGTTCGGCATCTCTGGAAGCAGCGGCTGCACAGGGGTGGCTCGATGGTCAGCAGGAATGCATGGCTGGCCAGCTACCGCTCTGTCTTTGCACAGCAGGTGGCAGTCGTAGTGTGACGCAATATGGTTTGTACTTCATCATCATAAGTGGTGGTCCTCCTAGGCGAACGCTGCTGTAGGTGTATCAGCTACACGAATGTGTTCAGCACCACGATCAGATGGGGACCGCTAGGCCGATGCTGGTACCTCACTATCGTTTTTGATATCCATCTCCAGATCACTTGCATCAAACTCAGAGTCCAATTCAGCGATAATACGTAAAACGTCCATGGAGTATTTTGCTTTGCACATTTGCTTTAGTTTCGCCAGATGTTGATAGCATTTTAGAGGCTGTTTACTCTTTACTACTCATTCACACGCAGGGAATCGAAGTCAAATCAACAAAGCTACGTAACTTTCCTTCAAGCAAAGAGAGTCGAACTAAAACGTAAGGGCGAGTTTTGTCGCAGTTTACAGCCGATTACCGTCCTCTACTCCTGAATTTTGACAAAAGTCAACATCAGCCCTGAACGAGTTAAATGAAGATCAAATCATGATATATCCACTTAAGATAAAAAAAGAAAAACAAAGCTCATGGGGTGTACTTACTTTTTCACATGCCTGTAACATTATGGATCTCACAGTGTTCAAGAAACCTGTAGCTGCCATGTTTTTATTAGCTTTTAATTTGGTGGAATGGCCTCCATCAATGCACTTGTCAGCACCTACTGCCATCTCTCACAATCCAGCACCAGCCACCCACCTCACGTGTCTACTTGAACAATCCACTGTAACCACAAGGGGGCGTCACTGAGAATCAAAGCACAGACACAGAAATACCCAAACAAAACTCCTGATTCAAATAATTTATTCACCTCCAACAGCTTATTTATACAATGACTTGCCATGATACACCAATATAAATTCTCTCCTTTCACCTACTGCCCTCAGAGTGTCACCTGCTGCCTCCCAACTCTGACTCAAATAAGTGAGGCCGTGGGCTCTTTTTAAATCCGACCTGTGAACTGCTTCTGGTGTCATGGCCAAGTCGTCCAAAGCACTTCTAGATTGTGCGGAAACCAGGGCCCTGCCCAAAAAACAGGGCTGCGTTTCCACACTCCAGCTCCCATGCCACCCTGCAGGTGTCTTAATCGAGTTTAACCCTGAGAAACACTGCCACCTGTGGTGTGGGGGGATGAACTGCTCCCAAGATGCCCGTTTGCTAAGTCCTGGCCGGGCAAGAATCCCTCTTTAATCCTGTCTGTGTTGTTCTTCCCTGGCACAGACAGTGCAACATAACCAAGTGTGCAACTTCTAGAGGACACCATAAGACAGAGTCTGTCTTTAGTTAGGTCTGCTGCAATTTTTTTTTCTGCCTGAAAATATTACTTTTTAGGAAAGCGAGATTTCACTTGGAAAGTTCCCAAAGGAGAGACCAAAAACATAATAATAATGTCATTAAATCTCAACTATTGTTTAAATTAATTCTGGCATTGTGCAATAAAAACAACTAAAGGAGCCATGCCCAGCTAAGAATAACATAACCAGCCATGAACTCTAATGATGCAGTACTTCTTGTAAACTAAAATCACTCTGCTGTGACCTTGGAGGATTCTACCGCGGTTACAAAAAAAAAAAAGAAACTACATCAATGTAGAGAAGAAAAGAAAAACGTTCTTAAAATAAAATGTGTAATGAGGCCTTGGTATCTCGTGCAGGGTAAAGGCACTCACCCGTGCAATATATAAAGGGGGCTACGTGCCAACACGTGGAAAACCACACATGCACACTGAGAGGGTCATAACCAAAGTGCTTCAGTTGAGTCTTCGTCATGTTATTATTATTATTTTTTTTTTTTAACTAAGGATTGCTTCTTTCCTCTTAAAACCCAGCAGACTGTCATGCCACAGACGTGACAATGTATTAAATAAAGCTGATTGGGTTAACATAATATTCCCACAAAAACGTGAATTAATGTGTCTGATAAAGACATGAAAAGTATGCAGGTTAGGTGCATTGGCAACCCTAAATTGTCCCTAGTGTGTGCTTGGTGTGTGGGTGTGTGTGCCCTGCGGTGGGCTGGCACCCTGCCCGGTGTTTGTTTCCTGCCTTGCGCCCAGTGCTGGCTGGGATTGGCTCCAGCAGACCCCCGTGACCCTGTAGTTAGGAATATAGCGGGGTGGATAATGGATGGAAGGATGGAAGTGCAATTATTTGTGTATTACATGTTTGATCAGATACAGTGCTCTCCACAATGCTTGGGACAAACACACTTTTGTTTTCCTTGATGTGCCCCACTTCCCCACATTTTCAAATTACTTTTGAGCCCCTGAAATGAAGGGATTGTGTTCAAAAAATGCTTTAGTTGCTGTTGTGATGTGAGATTTTACATATAACTTGATGAATATTTTGTACTGTATATCTTTATTTGGGCGGCATGGTGGCGCAGTGGGTAGCGCTGCTGCCTCGCAGTTGGGAGACCTAGGGACCTGAGTTCGCTTCCTGGGTCCTCCCTGCGTGGAGTTTGCATGTTCTCCCCGTGTCTGCGTGGGTTTCCTCCGGGCGCTCCGGTTTCCTCCCACAGTCCAAAGACATGCAGGTTAGGTGGATTGGTGATTCCAAATTGGCCCTAGTGTGTGCTTGGTGTGTGGGTGTGTTTGTGTGTGTCCTGCGGTGGGTTGGCACCCTGCCTGGGATTGTTTCCTGCCTTGTGCCCTGTGTTGGCTGGGATTGGCTCCAGCAGACCCCCGTGACCCTGTGTTCGGATTCAGCGGGTTGGAAAATGGATGGATGGATATCTTTATTTGTAATTTAGACAAAGCAATGTAATTTAGTGTTTACCCCCCCCCACCTTAGGAATGGGTCTGTTTGAATTTTACGACAGGATTTGGGGGATGTGTGTTTTAAACCAGTTTGGCAAGTGTTTCCTTGCTAAAGTCATTTCTACCCCCACAAATGGGCTAAGGTGTACTTTAACATATGGTTTGAGGGCAGGTGTTGAGATGTTCTATTTCCCCCATTGGTCTGAAGTATGGCTGTTTGGAATTGGCTTGGTTCAGAAGCCTTTATGTACCATGATGTGCTATTGGCTCTCGGGGTTGGACAGAACATCTATAAATGTATGTGTTTAACCTCAGTATCTCTATCTATCTATATGATGAAGAAGCATCTCTCTTGCTATCCTGTGATGAAGAGCACAGCTCAGCAGCCATTTTGAACAGACATGTGGCTGAAAGCTGAGCATCAATGATGCCTTAACTAGAGACATTTAAGTAACCAGAAGACTGTGTGCCACCTGAACTACATATCATCATTTAATCAGGTTGTATGGTTGCCAATATTCAAATGTACTTTGCATTTTGTTACTGTTTATGAATATTATCAATAATACATTATTTTATGTGTAACTTAACTTCTGCTTGTCTTTTTTACTACATCTAATTGCCTGAGGTTATAGATATAGAAGGGAAGGTGGGGATAAGTTATATACAATAATACCTTATAAACAGTGGTAGGCATTCTAAGGCTACATATTAATAATACAATAGGGGAAAGTAGAGCAATATATATATTACTCTAACAAAGACAAAACAGTTGCCTCACATTTTTATACAATCGTTTTGTTCACCCCACTGAATTAAAACTGAAAGTCTGCACTTCAACTACATCGGAGTTGTTTCATTTAAAATTCATTGTGGTAATGTACAGAACCAAAATTAGAAAAAAGTTGTTTCTGTCCAAATATTTATGGACCTACCTGTATCTGCATACACATTAAGTTACGTGATATGTTCTTTTTTTGTTGTAAGTCCAAAAAATTTTTTCTTTCAGTAGAGTCCTCCCCCAGTATTACAGTAACGTCATGGCATGAAAATTTAACTATCTGGATAAGTTGTGCATCTTTAGCAATGTCCAAATAAGACAAACAGAAAATCAGAGTTTTTCGTGGTAAGGCTTTTAGATAGATAGATAGATAGATAGATAGATAGATAGATAGATAGATAGATAGATAGATAGATAGATAGATAGATAGATAGATAGATAGATAGATAGATAGATAGATAGATAGATAGGATATGGAGGACACTATATATGATAGATAGAAGATTAAGGTTGTGAAGTGTGCTTCTTTGTTTATTATTATATATATACATATATATATTTATAAATTCTATATTATTTATATATATATATTTCAAATTAAAACTGTTCTAAGAAATACTAACATAGATGATACAGGGAGGTTTGGGTGGCCCAAGAACATTCTGCTTAGGGCCCTGTAGTGGTGACGCTGTGGGGACTGACGCACAGATACAAATCAGCCGACGTCACCAGGAGGCATACTGCTCAGCTCGCTGTGTGGTGAACTGTCGGCAGCCAATCACCAACCCGTAGTCTTGAGCTCAGAGGTGAGTGCTTACAGTGTGCACAAGAGGGAGAACTCGTACAGTCAGCCGTGTAGTCTCTGAACACTGAGCCATGCGCCTCCTGGTGACATCAGCTATCTGTGTGTGTATGTGTGTGTCAGTCCCTACCGTCTCACGCAGTGAGTCGCCACTACAGGCCACACCGTTTGGCTGTATGCGTACTTCTGTTAAACTGACATGCTCTTTCAATAAGGGACTGTCAACCAGGCAATGCTAGTCCCTGCCTTATACTGGACGCTGAAAAGGACTGCCTCCAGTCCGTAGACATGAGCTCACAAAATGTGAGTGTTTGTAACTGCACGGTACCGAGGGCTTCTGGGATAGCCTTTTGCCTACATGACAATGAACTGAAATAAGGGGGTGCAGAAGATAAATAAATGACATTATACTTGCTCAGAGTGAGTTAGTGAGTGTAAAGTGTGAGAAACTGGCATCCCTTCCAGGGTTGTTTTCTGCCTTGTGCCCAGGGCTGCTAGACCCCCTGCAATGACGAAATGAAATAAGTAAGTTCAGAGGGTGAACGAATGGCAGTGTATTACACAGGTTTAATGTGAGGGAGTGTGCCGTGCAATGGACTGATGTCGATGTAGTATTGGTTCCTGCCTTGTAATCACTGCTGCAATGATGGGCTCCACAACCTTCTGACTCTATACTCAGAATAAATGAATCAATAAGGACCAATATGTTTTAGATATCAAGGCACAGACACCAGATAGGACCAGGAAGAAAGTTAAATCTTAAACCGTATACCTTGGTGATCAGAACCCAAGCCCATAGTTAACATTTAAAATCCCCCGGCCCCTCTGCTCAAACATGGGTTTAAATCCCAGATGTCATTACAAGGTACACTAGTTAACCCTAACCCTAACCCAACTGACATGCAGGATTGACGATCAGCAGACTGCCTCCTTCACTTTCAGGAGTGCAAACCCTGGCGCTCCTCACCAAAGAATGACCCAGAAAGCTGTAGGTCGGGCTGTCGGGTCACGTTATGCTCATATTAGGCTTGTTTGTCAACGAGGTATTATTGGTTTTCGTGTGCAGTTATTGAGGCCTGTAACACTGATCCAAAGATCACAATACGCCAGGCTTTCCATCATAATTTGACATTAAACTCATGCTTCATTTCTTCGTTGCTATTTTTATCGTTATTAGGCAGCTAGCCATGATGAAGGGAACTTATCCTAGAGGAGCTGAAAAGCAGGGGGGAAAAAAAAGGCATGGGGCCTCCAAATCACTAAGACCACCCATGAATGTGTAAGAATATTTTCATTTCAAACAAAGGGAATAGATTTTTTTTTTTATAGTATGCTTGACCTAACTAAAGAACACTCTGGCGTGGATCTCGCATGGCTGGAACAAACCTGCTTTACACTTTAGACAGATGCTGCCGGCTCCTTAATGAGTCATACATGGCGAGAATCGATTCGTTTAAGGACCCTCCTTTGGCAGAGAGCTTACTCCATTGTCTTTTTAAACAAAGTTTAAGGAACACAAAATATCTGTCATCAAACCTGCTTCCTGCTCCAGTTCAGCCTTAGAGGGGGCCCACAAGCTGTCTTGGCTGTGCTGGAAGCATAGACATCAGTCCTGAGTAGAACGCGACTTATTTTACCTGACGAGTAGTTTTTGTGCTCTTGCTTCATGGCACCACACTCGACATTTTTTGAAATGTAGGAAAGCAACAGAAATAAGCAGAGCTTGAAACTGCACCAGTGTGTTTAGAGCTCATTGTCGCGCTTCAAACTGGGTGCGTTCTCCTGGCTTATGTTAATTTTCCATTTCTGCGTTTTGTTTATTTTAAACTTTTATTTATTTAACTTTTTAAACTTGTATTTATTTCATTTTTTATTTTGAATTTCTTCTAACCATTGTTCTATTTATTTACTATTTATTATCTATGTATTACGGAGCTTGTGTTTTATGGGTGGCTCCCCAAGAGGCGGGGCCACTCTGGCCTCACAACTGAAGGACCGCCCTCACAGTTGAAGGACCACCCTCAGCCCGTGTGGATTCAGGCATCCTTCAGTGGTTTATTATTGTTTCTTTGCGAGCTTCGATGTTCTGCTTTTGTCCCTGGATTTCGATTACTGATTAAGATGTGTGGAGGTGGGTTACACTGTTAGGCAAACCCTTTCTGCCTTATATTATTTTTTGTGTTGTTCTTTTGTTTAATGAAAAAAAAACAGTCATTGATAAAGATTTTGTATAGTACCTGTCTCTCAAGCCAAAGATTTTTTTTTTTTAATCATTTCTAATTTTGAGTATTTTGGGACATTTAAAGGCGGAAGACTGCCAGTGGTGTTTGGGGTCAGGCTGCCTAGGATTAGGCCTATTCTAGGAAGGCCAGAGGTAGAACCTCAAATGTGCTCTGAAATGGGGGGACCATGTTGTGTGACCATAATGTATGCATATCCTCTTAAATGAAAGTCTGCAAGGTGCACTTTAACACTTTTAGGGCTAATTAATTTTTTTTTCCTTTTGCCCCAGGGCTGAATATTTTTCCAAAAAAACTACAAAGCACACAAAGCAACGGTTTCACACATAAATCAACATAAATTATTTACAACAAATATCACTCTGTTTAATGTACCATGAGCCTCTTCTTTTTCTTTCGGCTGCTCCTGTTAGGGGTTGCCACAGCGGATCATCTTCTTCCATATGTTTCTGTCCTTGTCATCTTGTTCTGTCACACCCATCACCTGCATGTCCTCTCTCACCACATCCATAAACCTTCTCTTAGGCCTTCCTCTTCTCCTCTTCTCTGGCAGCTCTATCCTTAGCACCCTTCTCCCAATATATCCGGCATCTCTACTCTGGACATGTCCAAACCAACGCAATCTTGTCTCTTAACCGTCCAACTTGAGCTGACCCTCTAATGTCCTAATTTCTAATGCTGTCCATCTTGGTCACACCCAACGGAAATCTTAGCATCAACTTAGCATCCACCTCTACTCCCTGCATCCTCACCATTCCACTGACCTCCCTCTCATTTACACACATGTTTTGTGTCTTGTTCCTCCTGACCTTCATTCCTCTCCTCTTTAGAGCATATCTCCACCTCTCCAGGGTCTCCTTAACCTGCTCCCTACTCTCGCTACAGATCACAATGTCATCAGCAAACATCATAGTCCATTGGGACTCCTGTCTAATCTCGTCTGTAAACCTGTCCATCACCATTGCAAATAAGAAAGGACTGATGTCCTGATGTAATCCCACCTCTAACTGGAATGCATTCGTCACTCCTACCACAGACCTCACCACGGTCACACTTCCCTTGTACATATCCTGTACAACTCTTACGTACTTCTCTGCCACTCCTGACTTCCTCATACAATACCACAGCTCCTTTTGAGGCACCCTGTCATATGCTTTCTCCAGGTCCACAAAGATGCAATGCAACTCCTTCTGGCCTTCTCTAAACTTCTCCATCATCACCCTCAGAGCAAACATCGCATCTGTGGTGCTCTTTCTTAGCATGAAACCATATTTAATGTACCATGAGCCTCTACAGTATGTGAATTCACATACTTATTATATGCTTACTACTAGCTGTGTAAGCCCGCGCTGTAAAAAGCCTGGGCTCCAAGAAACCATGGATTCTGTCACTTCAATCAATCAATCACATCAGTTGTGCATTACCGGCTAAGCGAGGTTCTCTTTCCAGCAGCGATTTCGTTTTGCTGACCTGCTTGCCTCCATTGTCTATCAGTGGCTAAGCGAGTTTCTCTTTTCTCTGCGGTTTCACTTTGGTGACAAAGTCGCTTTGTTTCAGCTTCAGGCTGTAGCCTCGTACTTCCAGGCTGGACAGACAGACACACGCACTTCCACATATAGACGTTTATATATACGATTTCGAGGGTGAGTCAAAAATGATCCACACTTTGGTTATATGAAAACTTCTGTTGTCAGCACTGACTTTCTGTACAAGGTCCCCATCTCCCCAGTCACCGCTGTGCAGGCGTGACGGGTTACGTCAGATCATTTGTAACTGTGGTGCGAGAAACAATGGCTGCCCCTTCATTGTGATCTGCACGAAAGAAGAGCAATGTGCAGTGATTCATTTTTTGTGGTCTGAGGGTGTGCCTGGTGCTGATATTTATCGAAGAATTTGTGCACAGTATGGAGAAAGTGTTTCGTCATGAAGAAGTGTCTATGAATGGACAGAGAAGTTCAAGGAAGGTTGCACAAGTGTCCGCTGTGAAGAAGGAGCTGGACACCCATCCATGTCCACGACTGATGACACCATTGAGCGTGCATGGGAAATGATTCTGTTGAATAGACGAGTGACAGTCGATGATGTGGCAAATCATTTGCAAATCAGCCATGGCTCTGCCTATGCAATAATCCACGACAGACTTGGGTTTCGAAAGAAGCTCTACGAGGATGAAGATTCACGTCTGAAGAAGAGGTGAAGACAGTGGTGCATTCGTGGCTCGCAGCTCAGCCTAAAACAGTTTTTATAGAAGGAATACAAAAGCTTATTAACAGATGGAGAAAGTGTATTGAAAAGCAGGGAGATTATGTCGAATAAATGATGTATTTGCCTTTTCTGGAAGTTGATTAAAATACATTCTATAGCCGGGGTGCGGATCATTTATGACTCATCCTTGTACATACAGTACCTGTTTTGTCTCATCGCTCATAAGCTGAAAGGCACTTTCTGGAAAAAAAACAGTGTCCGCTAGCACGTCGTGTCGATTGATGAAGTCCAGTAGCCAGCCTGCCTCCCCACGGATCTACGTCTGTGTAGTCCTAAGAGGGTGAACGTTGCCGTAGGCGCGTCAGGTGCACGAGCGTGTTTAGCACTACAATCAGCTGATGCAGGCATCTCTCTTTCGTTTTTTGATCTCCAGCTCAGTTGCATCAAAATTGGAGTTCGGTAAGTTAGAGTCAGATTCAGCAATAATTAGATCTTTATATATAATCTTCATTTGGATCTTGATCTTTGTTTGTCCGCGAATTCACTGCCTTGTGTGGTGTTCCTGCTGTGTTCAGTAGAGGGCAGTAGTGATGGAGGAGGAGAGGAAGTGAGGGGGAGGATCGTTGGAGTGTGGTGATTAAAGAGGACTGAACTAAAGGAGACTACGTGCTGTTTGTACTGGCTGAATACACAACACCTTGGTTGTTACTTTTGTTTACAAACACTGTCGATAGCTCTCTGTGTTTAGATCTGACGTCGACACCACTCTTTGTGTTTAGATCTGGCGTCGACACCGTGCTTTGTGTTTAGATCTGGCGTCGACACCTGCTTCGTTGTCAAGACTGTGTTTTTTTGTGTTTCTATCGACCGTCGTTGGCAGCACTTCGTCCAAATCGAATGTTCACCCACTTCTTGGAGTCGGCAGTCAGAGTATATAAGTCGGAAAATCACAGAAGTGTGTCCATCAGTCGGCGTTTGGAGTTCAAGAAAGAAGCATTGGTTCTTCCTTACTCTTTGGATTGCCACAAAGCAACCTGCGAGATTGGAGAAAGGTTGAGAAGAGATCGTGAGAGGAAACGACAGCATCGTGAAAACGAGACGGACTGTGAACGGACAGAAGCAGAAATGCTCCTCCATCACCATAATAATTATTTTCGGACAGTGATTCCGAGTAGGCCGTTCCTATCGAATCAATGTCCAAGGGTTTTGTTTTGTAATTTTGTTTCCCTTATAAAAAATCATAATGCTGTGCGACGAAGGGCCCAGTTCACGACTGGCAGCCACGTTTAAACAGGGAGCCCTTCACAGACAACTTTAACACGCGCAACGTAGTTGGGCGCACATGGCTAGTACACAATAAATAAATAAAACGCACGTATTTTGCTTTGCATTTTGAGCATTTTGCTTTGTGCTATCGCTCTCTCGCCAGATGTCGATTCCGTCCTATACATTGTTCACACTACTCACGCACACACAGGGATTCAACGTCAAGTCAACGAGTCTAACATTCTTCCTAGCACAGAGGGTCTACCTATAATGCGATGGGTGAGTTTTGTCGACATTTACAGCTTTGCCTCTAGATATCGACTTTAGTTGACATCTGCCCTGGGCCCCTTGTGTCGACAAAAGTCGACATCCACCCTAAACGAGTTAATCACGTCTGAATGGTATAATTTTGTAATTCTAAGCTATGGAGCAGAGTGGTAATTCAAGGAAAAATGTGGAGGGTGCTGTACATGTTCCCAAAACTGGTAGTTTCTTCTGCTCAAAAATATAATAAACTTATAGTCCCTTTCATTGGGGAACATCACGCCTAATGCCCAAAAGACGGAATTTTTTTTTTAATCCTTCAGATCCAATTACTTGACAGCTCACTTTTTCATAAGTGTGTTAAAGTCCGATTTGTGTTCCCAACATAAGAAACAATTCTGAAGTCCACTGAATTCCAGTTTACGTCATTCCAGATTCATGGGAGTGGACCACAGCCGATCTGATCCAATATCCAGCACCAGCACCTTGAACGGGATGACAGCCCACCACAGAGCCCACCACACAGGTCCACAGCCATTACTGGTCATTAACCAACCTAAACGTGCATTTTTGTTGGGAATTTGGGTGAGAAACTAAGGATATTCCATACAAATATGTAGAGAACATGCATTCTCCATGCAGATGACTGGCTGGACACCCGGTCAGTGGGACAGCAGAGCTAATCCCTTCACAAATTTGAGCAAGATAAAAAAAAAAAAACATTCTTCTCTATGTATGGCTAGAGGGGCATCAAGGTAACCGCCAGACACAGGAAAACACAATAAAGTTTTACATTAACATTCCAGCGTTCTCTCTCATATACTTAAAGACGAACGTAACACTCCTTTGGTTTGTTTTTAAAAGGTCATATTTATTTCTATTATACTGTTTTTTTTTTTTTGCTCCCCCCAAAAATCTAGCAACCCCCAAGCTGTAAACAAAATGCACGTCAAATCTCTGCCTCACGCTGACATATTGCTTTGCTTTATGAGGAATGCCATTAGTGGAAAAGTGATCTCACACACACATAAAAGGAAAATCCTGAAGTACAACTAAAGACGGCACGCAAATACATAAAGATGTAGTCATTAAGTGCCTCATAGCAGTAATAAAAAAAAAACAACACACACAACACCCCTAGGCCCCCCCCCACACCCCCAAAAAAATCTCCAGGTGGCCCCATGTGAACGTGAACAAAGTGCGTGCTTATGTGTGGAAAACACCCAACATAAAAAAAAGGCATGGAATACAGAATAAGACTAATCAAATAAATAACTCTGACAGATGAAAGGAATTTCTCCTCATTCCCTGAACAGGGACGTGCAGATCCTGTTACAACAAAATAAAAAAGTTGCATCTTTTTCAAGTTGGTTGGTTACACACTCGTCGCATGCCGATGTCTCTTTCAACCTATTGAACAGAGACGTGAGTCACACACCATAATGGTGTAATAATGGCGCTGTATAGCGCCTGACCCGACACGGATTGGACACGGGAGGCAAGTATAAAATGAAAAGACTTTTTATTTTTCTTCAGCTGGAGGGCACGTCTTCCCCGTAATCCCTCCAGCCACAACACAGTCCCAAATAAAGCACAGTACACTAAGCACTCTTTCTCTCCTGTCTTCCACCACCACTCCTCCTTGTCCACCTCCACCCGACTCTGGCCGCCGAGTGGTGGCTCCCTTTTATCAGGCACCCGGAAGTGCTCCAGGTGGTTGATTAGGGACATCCGGCTGCACTTCCGGGTAAGGTGAAACCAGTGCCCAAAAGGGGCCAGCCGCTCCTGTTGCAGCACACCCTGCTGGTGCCTGCGGAACTCCACAGAGCTGTACAGAACTCCAACCCCCATTAAGCTCCTGGGGTAGTCCAAGGCACCGCTGCAACCCAGGAAGGCTGCCATCTAGCGTCTAGGGGGAGATACTGGGCTTCCCACCCTTGTCCCCCTGGCAGATGTGGTGAAGGGGCGTCCCGGGCCATTTGTCACAATGGAAACTCCCCCATAAAAGAGTGATGTCAGCCAATTCAGATCAATACGGTCAGCTTACATTTACACTAAGCAGGAACAGAGGTTTGCCGATTTATTCGTTTCCATTCTGGCACGGACTCGGGTTACGTTGAGCAAGGCGAACATCACGACGTTCCGCTTCTGGGTAAACGTGCTGTGCATTAAATAGCAGACACATGGAAAACAACAAGCACGATAAAAAAAATCTGTATGGATGTCTGCATAAAGGAAACTGAAAAGTGGAGAAAGCGGGTGATAAATTCTGCTGTGCAGTTTGTTTTTCGGTAGCAGAATCCTAAAATGGATAAATCAAAACGAACCCAATGGTGGACGACATCAATAACGGGGAGGACCCCTGAAATTCAGATCCTGTTCCAACCTTCTTCTGATGACCTGCTGATGTCTGTCCTAACACACTGAACAGAGACACGAGTCACGCACATGAGATAAATGGAAACTAACGGTCTGTGTTTGGATCGGCTTTTATGTGCAAATTGACTTCAAAACAGACTGCTGTTTCGTGTTCAAGACAGATGACATCAGCTCTTTATTATGGCTTGCATGGAAACCCCATTAGGTGAGCACAACACATTCTGTCCCTCGTTCAGCAGTTCGGAATAAAACAAAATATAAAATGGAGGGTGGAACGGCACTTAGCATCACTTTCTCCCATCTCCAGGGATTTAGATTATAACTCCAGACTGGGGATGGTATGTGAGGGAAACATTGAGAAAAACAGAATGGATAACATATGGTGGGTGTTCTTGTGGCACATCCAAGAGGTCTGGAGGTGCGTGAGAGAGAAAGGAGGACCAGAGAAGTGTGTGAGGATTGAATAGGATACACGTGAGGGAGTGAGGACAGACAAGATCCCAGTTAGAGGAGGTCTGCACCAGGAGTCTCCTTGAAGTCCTTACCTCTTTCATCTAGTTATGGAAGTGATGAGTCCTGGGGTAAAAGGCTTTTTTCCTAATGACACTGACAGAAGAGAAGAAGTGGAGAGGAACCAGGAAGAATGGAGAAGGGCTTAGAGGATTGAAGATAGATAGGAAGACGTCAGAATATTTGAGGTGTAACGATGATCAGGATTCACAAGATAGCCTGCAGGGACAGCCATTGAAAGAAAAAAAAAAGTGGATATATTTAAATTTCCAACATGAAAAATTAGATGCGGAGATAACCCACAGGTTGGAAGAAGAGGTTGGGAGCGTGCGCTGATTATAGTAGCCCTTTCTGAGTCCTTTCTTATTTGCAATGGTGATGGACAGGTTGACAGACGAGATTAGACAGGAGTCCCCGTGGACTATGATGTTTGCTGATGACATTATGATCTGTAGCAAGAGTAGGGAGCAGGTTGAGGAGACCCTGGAGAGGTGGAGATATGCTCAGAGAGGAGAGGAATGAAGGTCAGTAGGATCACCATGACAGAATACATGTGTGTAAATGAGAGGGAGATCAGTAGAATGGTGAGGATGTAGAGAGTAGAGTTGGAGAAGGTGAATGAGTTTAAATACTTGGGATCAACAGTACAGAGTAAGGAGGATTGTGGAAGAGAAGTGAAGAAGAGAGTGCAGGCAGGGTGGAATGGGTGGAGAAGAGTGTCAGGAGTGATTTGTGACAGACGGGTATCAGAAAGAGTGAAAGGGAAGGTGTACAAGATGGTAGTGAGACCAGCAATGTTATATCGGTTGGAGACGGTGGCACTGACCAGAAAGCAGGAGACAGAGCTGGAGGTGGCAGAGTTAAAGATGCTAAGATTTGCATTGGGTGTGACGAGAATGGACAGATTAGAAATGAGGACATTAGAGGGTCAGCTCAGGTTGGGAGACAAAGTCAGAGAGGCGAGATTGCGTTGGTTTGGACATGTGCAGAGGACAGACGCTGAGTATACTGGGAGAAGGGTTGTAAGGATAGAGCTGTCAGGGAAGAGGAACAGAGGAAGGCCTAAGAGAAGGTTTATGGATGTGGTGAGAGAGGACATGCAGGTGATGGGTGTGACAGAGCAAGATAACGAGGACAGGAAGATATGGAACAAGATGATCCACTGTGGCAACACCTAACGGGAGCAGCTAAAAGAAAAAGAAGCTGCACCCACCACATTGGATTGAGACCTGAGTACAGTGGGTGACACCTCAGCACCACACTGGAACAGTGGGAGGTTTGTTTTTTTGTTTTTCTTTTTGCAGTGGCTGAAGTGCCAATCCTGCCACCAACCAACCAAGTTTTTCCTTAAAGTTGGAGGACCTGCCTGCAGATTAATGTCATACTCAGGACGGAGTGATTGTAGATTAAGGGCCTTGCTCAGGGGCCCAACACAATAGAGTCACTTCTGGCGTTAATGGGATTCGAACCGGCAACCTTCAAATTACTGGCAGAGAGCCCGAACTTCAGAGCCACCACTCTGCCCAATTGGAAGAAGGTATCTGGAGTATTGCGTGACTGAAGAATTAAGGTGAAGGTTGAAGGTGACGTTTTTTAAGACCGTGGTAAGACCAGCAATGACGTATGGAGCTGAGAGGCGGACAGTAAAGGGAGAGCGGGAGAAGAGGTTGGATATGGCAGAAAGGAGAAATGTTGAAATGGATATGTTGAGGTACGAAAAAAGGACAGAATAAGAAATGAGATAAGCAGAGGTGAAACAAAAGAGGGAGAGATATCTAAGAAAGGAAAGGAAAGTAGGGTGGAGTGGTGTGGACACGTGATGAGGAGAGACAAGGAATATGTGAGCAAGAGTGATGGGAATGGAAGTACAAGGTGGAAGAGAAAGCAAGGGAGGACCAAGCAGAGGTGGATGGAGAAAGTAATAGAAGATCTGAAGGAAAAAGGGCTTGACTGGGGAAGAGGTGCGGGACTAAGTTGTTTGGAGGAGGCTGATTGAGCACATCGACCTCACAAAGAAGTGGGAAAAGAAGAAATGATGATATGCGAGTGTTGGCATACTGTGTGCTTGCACGAGCGTTTTCACTGGAAATCCAATCCTCTTTTCAAAAACTCAAAAGACATGAATGTTGGACCACTGGCCGGTGTCGGGGTGTATGAGAATGTGCCGTGCAACGGGCTGCTCCCTGCCTTGCACCTCATGCTGCAAAGAGAGGCTTAGGCTCCTCAAATTAAATGAAATAGGAAATAATTGAAACAATGGATTTCAAACTTTAACAGTAGTTATAAATGCAGTTGTGTCCTCACCCTGCATGACAGGACTTACCTACTACTATTAATACAATATTCCCATCTAAGACTGTAAGTGGAAATCCATGCAAACACTGGGAAACTGTACTTTATGCCCAAGTTGCAGTTAAAATGGACATTGAAATGGCGTCCAGTCACCCTACATGTGTGTTCTCTGGGTACTTTGGTTTCCTTACATCCCATACTGGAGAGTCTAAAATGTTCCCACATAAGTGCAGGGGAGTCCTATGATAGGCTGATGTCTCAATTTGTGTCAAACACCACCAAGGTAGTAATGGAGGTAGTGAGTACACAATACTCTAACTATGCTATTCCTCTTACTTTATTGTAATTTTTGCTTCAGTGAGGACCACATCTTGAACAGCCTGGTTGGTGTTTGTGAACCTCACAGGTTGAGATTTGTACAATGTGACATTTGTTTTCTTTTTCTTTTTTTCATCAAAGGTCTCTGGCACATTCCCAAGTTAAATGGCAGAGCAACTGGCTGGGACACAAATCAGTTTATTTTTCACGCATGATAAAGATGACCTACCTTTGCGGCCAGCCGGCATTCCACCACCCTGATGTTGAAATGAGATGTTGCAGCTTTGTTCATTTCCACACAACAGTTAGCAATCACAAAAACGGCTCCACTCGGAAGTTGTACATCAGTTGCTCTGAGAGGACTGAATTCTATTAGCTTTGCCTGAATAAATAAACAAAAGAAATAAATAAGTAAATCCATATATTTAGAAAAGTACAAGCTGTACTATCTGTCTAAGGTGGGTTGAAATCTAAGCAATCAATGGATAGTCCTCAGCGTTAATGCTTGCAGTGCACCACTGCATGCACATGTCTCTGTTATATGTCATGTGATATGGGACTTGTAAAAGCAGGGTTAATGTTTGTGATGCGCCATCTGTTGGAATGCTGAATGCAATCCATACGCCTCTGTTATATGGATAGGAGGAGGAGGAGGAGGAGGCGGTTGGCAGCATGCACTGATTACAGCAAGTTGATGCACCCACCACACAATCAGCCACCCAGATTGGGATCCAATGGGTGACATCTCAGCACCACACTGGAACACTGTGAGTTTTTTTTACAGTGGCTGGAGTGCCAATCCTGCCATCAACCCCCAAATTCACCCTTGCAAGTTGGAGGACCTGCTTGCAGGGCTGGATTCAGATTAACGTCATACCCAGGATGGAGCAATTGCAGGTTAAGGGTGTTGCTCAAGGGCCCAACAGAGTAGAGTCACTTCTGACGTTTATGGGGAAAAAAACAGAAATCTTAGTGATTGGCAAACATGGAAATAGTGAGGGTATTAGAAATAAACGTTAGGTTTAAAAGTCAAACGCAGAGGTAAAGAATTTAGAGGTAATCACTGACTCAGACTTAGACAGAACTCTTTATTTGACCCTGGAGGGAAATTTGGCTTTTTACAAATGCTATTTATTTATATATATATATTAGTGGCGGGCCGTCAGGCCCTGCAAGGCCTTCTCTGCTGGCCTAAAAAAATATCTGAATCACAAACTGATGTTAATTATATTTTGTTCATGAATACTTATTAAATAATTCCAAATAGTCTGTCCGCTTCCTTTCATAGCTTTTCCGATCGTTGTGCTGCTTCCAGACATGTATTTTCGTATTAAAGCATTTAACCAATCACATTTCAGCCATCATTTGTTGCCAGGCAGGGTCAAAGTCAAAGAAGTCTGCCCGGAGGCCTTCACAATCCGTTCTGCAGGCCCTCTAACACAAAATAAATGTCGATTAAACTGTTGCTTCAACCAATCAGATTTTGAGTTGGTTTCAATAGGGCCCTCTAGCAGGTGTACGGCAATGTCACCGTATTCAGACCCGTTGATTGGATAGGATGGTGTAATAGAAAAATCTGAATGAGAGCATCATGGGGCAGCTGTACACATTGGTATGTTTAGCGGTGACCATTCCCGTGTCCACTGCTTCTGTCGAGCGGACATTTTCAGCCCTAAAGTGAATTAAAACTTATGCCAGAAATACGACAGGGCAGGTTCGACTTTTAGCATTAGCTTCGATGGCGATAGAAAGGGACTTCGTGATGGAACTGAAGCGCATGGATAATCTGTATGACAGAGTAATTGAACTGTTTTTGAGGAAAGAGAGGAGGATGGATTTTGTTTACAAATAATCCGAATTTTTGGTGAGTAAAATGTTGCGATTTTCCTAAATAATATTGCAAGTTTATGAGTTATTATTGATGTTTTTTATGTGTGTTGCGGGCTGTAGCTGCAGTAGAAAGGAACTTGTTCACCCCTGGTTTGTCTATTCAATAAAGGCATTTATTGTGGCTACAGGAGTTATCTATCTGCGATGCAACGGCTCTTTATACTGTATTTCTGCATATTAAGATGGTTTTTATAACCATAAATTAGTTTTTGAGGGGTGGGTTGATTCAGACGGAGCCCTACTGAAGGCCTAGGTGTGAAATGCACGGTCCGCCACTGATATATATATATATATATATATTGCAAAGTTTTTACTGTCAAATAATGCAAAGAGTATGCGACACGTGTTTCGCCCTAATTCTGGGCTCATCAGGCGTACACACTCACTGCACCCCCTCTTGGGAATCCAATCTTGGACGTCAGCGTCAAGGCGAAGCCTCTTTACGTTGCGCCACGGCGTGTGGTTTGTTTATTTGACAGTATGTAGATCGGGGTAATTACATTCATGGCATTCGTAGTCTGAATCACAATCTGATTGTATGGGTGGTTACCTACCAGGTAAAACTTTGCAACATTCTATGAACTGCTTCTCGCAACTGAAGAGGGCACCGTGGCAGATGATAGATAGATAGATAGATAGATAGATAGATAGATAGATAGATAGATAGATAGATAGATAGATAGATAGATAGATAGATAGATAGATAGATAGATAGATAGATAGAAGTATTAGGCCACAGCAAGAGATATTTTAAGTATTACAATTAAAGTCCCAGCAAATTCATTCTCATGTGACAATGATTATTTTCAAAATGCAGTACACACACAATCCTAGTTACACAGTGTACAGCAAACACAAATCTATAAACAATTAAGAAGAGATGCTCAATGCACAGAATGCGATAGTCACCAAGTGTTATGATGTGAGATTTTGTATACAAGTTGATAAATATTTTGTATGTCTTTATTTATAACTTAGGCAAAGCAATGGAATATTACTGCTACATTAGTGAAAAGCATTCATGTTAACAAACCCTCCACCAGGACTGAGTCTCTTTGAATTTTACGACAGGATTTGGCGGATGTGCCTGAAACACGTTTGGTTAGTGTTTCTCTGAAGTCTCTCATCCCCCACACAAAGCCAGGCTACCTAACTGCCAAGCTTTACCTTAAAATATGGTTTTGGGGGATGGCAGGCGTTAAGATGTTCTGTTCCCCCATTGGTCTAAAGTATGGCTGTTTGGGACTGTCTTGTATCAGAAGCCTTTAAGTACTATGATGCCCTATTGGCTCTAAGGGTTGGGCAGAGAATCTATACATTTGCTCACTCCCTCACCCTCTCTATATAAAACCCTAAGCCTAAAAGTGCAATGATTTTATGTGACGTTTTTATGTCACATTTTTTGTCACACTTTAAATCGGGCTTATTTTAAAACCTACATATATATGTTTTGTATCATTCCATAAATGGCCACGGTCTGGCTTACTTGTCGGAACTTATCATGACTTACAAACCAGAGCACACATTAAGATCTCAAGATGCCGGTCTGCTTATGATTCCAAGGATTAATAAAATAACAATGGGAGGTCGAGCTTTTAGTTACAGGGCCCCTAAACTGTGGAATGGTCTGCCTGCTACTATAAGAGATGCCCCTTCGGTCTCAGCTTTTAAATCCCGGCTGAAGACTCACTACTTCAGTTTAGCACACCCTGACTAGAGCTGCTGATTAACTGTACAGACTGCATCTCTGTTGTTAGTCATTAGTACTAAAAAAATAAGTAACATGATAGTTAGGATTTGTTACTAACACTCACCTATTCTGTTTCTCTTCTCGGTATTCAAATGTGGCACTTGGTGCCACGGCCCACCTGTCAAGATGTTTTGTCTGCCTAAGGTAAAGTCATCCCTGATGGAGGATCGCAGGAATCGTGGGGTAGAGGGGTCCTTTCATTGGATTGGCTGGCCCAGCGCTGTTTCAGCCATGGAATGGCCAAATGGGGGAGGCAGCTTGATGGATGAGGTCTCCAGGACTCTAAATATATCCAAATCTTCTTATGTGATATCATCTACTGTTAAATTCTGCTCAATACTTCTAAAATTTTTATTTTTATACTGTATTGAGGATTTGTTTTGTTCTGTGTATTGTATTGTATTGTATTGACCCCCTTCTTTTTGACACCCACTGCACGCCCAACCTACCTGGAAAGGGGTCTCTCTTTGAACTGCCTTTCCCAAGGTTTCTCCCATTTTTCCCTACAAGGTTTTTTTGGGAGTTTATCCTTGTCTTCTTAGAGAGTCAAGGCTGGGGGGCTCTCAAGGGCCTGTTAAAGGCCATTGCGGCACTTCTTGTGTGATTTTGGGCTATACAAAAATAAATTGTATCGTATTGTATTATTTTCAGAATTTATCGCACTTTAATGTGATGTTGTTAGATTTTCAGATTCTTATTCCGTTTTTAAATTATAAACTAAAAAATATCAAGAACTCATTGAAGGTGCAGTCGACTCAGTGTGAGGCATAAGAAAATAGAGAAAATAATAACAAACCAAACAGCAATAAAAGTACTTTACAAAATATACAAATTGCACTTGTTATATATATATATATATATATATATATATATATATATATATATATAGCGGGTTGGAATATGACTGACTGACTTTCATTCACGTGTTTTCAAAGAGAACAGTGGATGAACAACATTGAATATGGGTTTGTGAAAAACGTTCCACCTGCAAAGGGCGTGTTTAATTTTTTGGCAATTTTAACATGTGCATTTATTAAACCAAAATAAATTACAAATTATAAATCTCTCTATTATAAAAAAAAAATCTTGGAAGGAGACAAGACGTGATTGTCTCAGAGATACTTTCACGTCCCGCAAGACGAGTCTTCGTGCCAAGCGATGTAACCACATCCAGGGCTGGAAGGCCCTGCGAGACAAGAGCTTAAGCAAAGAGATTTGGAAAAGTCCTGCGTGGTTATGTCAGACTCATTTCTTGTAGAGAGAAAGAAACAATATTCACTCACGGGCAGTTATACGTTGCATTGTCAAGATTTAATTCCAAACGTGTAATCAAAATTCAATGCGATACTGATGAAAAGGTAAAAGCGAAAAGATATCGAATATATGGACATAGGTGATATGACAGAAGTGTGTTGCGTGAAATGAAGATCACGCGGCACGGCAGCAGCAGCTGATCGAGCAAAGAGGAGGTAAAAAAAACACTATGTGTTTCCCATTGTATCATCGTTTAAGAGGGGGTGTCGGAGGAGCGACCGCGTCTCCTTGGGGTGCGTTCAGCCCAACCTCTTCACAACGTGAGTGGCAGAGACGTGAAGTGGTTGGCGCGTAGCGCAAACGGGTGAGTGTGGGGCGGGGATTGGGCGAGCAAAGCAAAAATCAGATGTATTCTTTACATTTCTGTAACCTGCTCATTATCTATAAGGGGCAAATTGTGGAAGGTGATATGTGGTGGGGGCTAAATGTGAGAGGCGAATTGTTGGGGGTGAAATGTGAGGGGCGACCTTTCTGTAAACCATTCCATCCAGGGTTGGTTCCTGTGCAGCTCCCAATGAGGTCGTGACAGGCTGTGGCCTCTTGAGGCCCAAAAACTGAAACACTGGATGGATGCTGTGAAAGAAAAATTAACTGCTTGCAAGCTACTAAGGGTTAAAAGCTGACAAAGCTGTTTTGCTCTAACGGCAGGTCATTCATACAGGCGTCTGTCATAAGACAGGGTGCAGTAAGCTGACCGAGGAAAATGTCTAGTTTCTTAGGAACGCGTCTATTTGACCTTTCCTTCTTTAGGGTCTATCTGACAATTTAAAAAAATAAGAACAAGATGGCCCATTAGCGTACTTAAATGAAATGCTTAAGTAAACAATATTATGTTTATTTTTAAAGAAATAAGGGGAAGGGGGAGGAAGAAGAAAGTATAAAACACCAATAGAAAAAAATGCAATTTTGCTCTTCTGCTTTGCAATGTAGAATCCACATACTCATCTGTGACTGAATAAAAAATCTAATTGATTGAACTTATCCTGTCTTTCTCGGGGTTTTTTACTTCCACAATGCACTACTGACAGAATATATGCAGCCAAATTAATTGTGCTGTACCGTGTACACAATGCATCTTGGGAAAGATGCTCTCAATAGTAAGTGCTATGTAAAACAAATGAGGTTGACTATCCAAGCAAAAGAAGATTCAGTAGATGGACACAGTGAAACGGTTAATGAGGGTACAGTCTTACAACAGACATAAAAAAAAAAAAACGGCTTTCTTACTGAAGAACACAGAAAGTTCTGAGGAGAACAAACCATTCAGCCAAAAACAGCTCATCTTTTCTCTAGTCTCAGAATGTTTCCAAAATATCATCAAAGTGTTATTTGAAGGTCTCCAAGGTCCTACTTTCATCTCTTGCTAAGTTGGAAGCAGCAGCTTTTATTCATTAATGAGCAGATTTCCTAATAAAGTGGCCACTAATGAATAATAGGCCTATATATAATAGCTTTCATAACATTGATCCATCCATCCATCCATTATCCAACCCGCTATATCCTAACACAGGGTCACGGGGGTTTGCTGGAGCCAATCCCAGCCAATACAGGGCGCAAGGCAGGAAATAATCCCCGGGCAGGGTGCCAGCCCACATCAGGACACACACACACTCACACACCAAGCACACACTAGGGACAATTTAGAATCGCCAATGCACCTAACCTGCATGTCTTTGGACTGTGGGAGAAAACCGGAGCACCCAGAGGAAACCCACGCAGCCACTGTGGACCTCTGTGTCCGACACTGCCCACCCCTGAGGAGTATTCTGATGTTACTTTGAAAAAAATACAAAGACACTGGGCAAACATCATGCAGGCGGCGCTGAATCATTCTTACTGATGGGACAAGGTGGGGTTCACACCTCTGCACCTTTTACATGAAATGAGAATTAGGAGTAGGAGACGACTCCTGTGCCTTCATAATACACTGGCACGTTTTACTGCTCTGTGTTATTTAAAATAGTTATAACATTAAAACAATACATATTTTCATATATTGTGTCGGTAAAATGTTAAGTCTTAAAACGTTACAGAGAATACCATCACTTACTTTTCCTTTTTCTGCTAGAAAGGAAATAGACTGATCCATTCCTCCACCCTCTGTGCCAATGTACCTCTCACACCTGGCACAAATCTCTGCCAGCTCCACCTGAAAAAAAAAGGGAATATTTAAGTTAAATGTAACAAAAGCAATAAAAAGGACAAACATGTACAAACAAAATCATTTAATCAACTTTACGGTTGCAGGGAGCAAGATCCCATATGCACGAAAATGCTTGGCAAAATAAAAATGAAAACTACATACAGTGGTGTGCAAAAGTATTCAATCCCTCATAATTCCTCCTCGTAATTTTCTGCATGATAAAAGACAGGTCCAAATATTTATTCATTCAGTAATTTTTATGTGAACTTTTAGGCTGTGGTGATTATTTACATACAGTACTGTGCAAACGTTTTAGGCAGGTGTGAAAAAATGCTGTAAACAAAGAATGCTTTCAGAAATATAAATAATGATTGTTTATTGTTATCAATTTACAAAATGCACAGTGAGCGAACAAAAGCAAAATCTAAATCAAATCAATATTTGGTGTTCCTACCTTTTGCCTAAAAACCAGCATCAATTCTTATGGTCCACTAGCACAAAGTCAGGGATTTTGTAGGATTCTAGTCAGGTGTCTGATCAACCAATTCTACCAAACAGGTGCTAATGATCATCAATGTCACACATAGGTTGAAACACAGTCATTAACTGAAACAGAAACAGCTGTGTAGGAGGCTTAAAACTGGGTGAGGAACAGCCAAACTCTGCTACCAAGATGAGGTTGTGGAAGACAGTTTCATGTCATGGCAAGATTGAGCACAGCAACAAGACACAAGGTAGTTCTACTGCATCAGCAAGGTCTCTCCCAGACAAAGATTTCAAAGCAGACTGGGGTTTCAAGATGTGCTGTTCAAGCTCTTTTGAAGAAGCACAAAGAAACGGGCAACGCTGAGGATCGTAGACGCAGTGGTCGGCCAAGGAAACTTAGTGGAGCAGATGAAAGACACATCAAGCTTATTACCCTTCAAAATCGGAAGATGTCCAGCAGTGCCATCAGCTCAGAACTGGCAGAAACCAGTGGGACCCAGGTACACCCATCTACTGTCCGGAGAAGTCTGGCCAGAAGTGGTCTTCATGGAAGAGTTGCAGCTAAAAAGCCATACCTCCAATGTGGAAACAAGACCAAGCAACTCAAGTATGCATGAAAACATAGGAACTGGGGTGCAGATAAATGGCAGCAGGTGCTCTGGACTGAGGAGTCAAAATTTGAAATATTTGGCTGTAGCAGAAGGCAGTTTGTTCGTCAAAGGGCTGGAGAGCGGTACAATAATGAGTGTCTGCAGGCAACAGTGAAGCATGGTGGAGGTTCCTTGAACGTTTGGGGTTGCATTTCTGCAAATGGAGTTGGAGATTTGGTCAGGATTAATGGTGTTCTCAATGCTGAGAAATACAGGCAGATACTTATCCATCATGCCATACCATCAGGGAGGCGTATGATTGGCCCCAAATTTATTCTGCAGCAGGACAACGACCCCAAACATACAGCCAAAGTCATTAAGAACTATCTTCAGCGTAAAGAAGAACAAGAAGTCCTGAAAGTGATGGTATGGCCCCCACAGAGCCCTGATAGCAACATCATCAAGTGTGTCTGGGATTACATGAAGAGACAGAAGGATGTGAGGAAGCCTACATCCACAGAAGATCTGTGGTTAGTTCTCCAAGATGTTTGGAACAACCTACCAGCCGAGTTCCTTCAAAAACTGTGGGCAAGTGTACCTAGAAGAATTGATGCTGTTGTGAAGGCAAAGGGTGGTCACACCAAATATTGATTTGATTTAGATTTCTCTTTTGTTCATTCACTGCATTTTGTTGATTGATGAAAATAAATGATTAACACTTCCATTTTTGAAAGCATTCTTTGTTTACAGCATTTTTCACACCTGCCTAAAACTTTTGCAACTTTTGAACTTTGGGAAACTGCTATTTTGAGAACCCTGCAACACCTTTGAGTCCGTAATGGCGATGGGGTGTTGTTTATATTTTAAAATTAAAAAAAGAAAAGTTCAGTTAATGGGGACCAGTGCTTTTATTCTTAAAAAACAGGGTCTGTGTCCAACAATGCTTCTATATGTTCATCCCAAAAAGCAACCTTCGGTCATTCTGTTCCGTGTAGAACTTTCTGTTTCATGAGGGATGATTGAGCATATCCAATTAAAGTGAATTAGTAAATTAGTGATATCCCTTATCGTTGCAATACTTTGTTAAAAGCTTTTAAACATAATAAGGACAAAAGGAAGACTTTTACTGAAGATCCTCTCGGCTGGACTCCTGCAACTCTCTCCTGGCGGGTGTGGTATAGCGGGTCCACAGCTCATGTCAAAAGGGCCAGTTTTAATTAAATAATCGTTCCCGGGAGCTGCTAATTGCCACAGCTGATCCACGTCCCCGTAATATTAAATAGACGCGCGAGGCAGCTAGCAGGGAGATGAAGAAAAAAGAGAAAGAAAGAAACTGAGGTTGCAGGAGTGTGGAAGAAAGCAGGAAGCAGTGAGGAGAAAGCCAGTGTGTGTTAGAGGGAGAGAAAGCAAGTGAGCACTTGCAGGCAGCTGGACAGTGTGCCCTATTGGGGTGTTTGACTGACACCGAGGGCAGTTGGTAGTGGTCACTCCCGCTGAGCATTGTGAAGAGCGGGAGTGACCAGCAGAAGGCTGGCTCGCCGTGGAAGACAGCGGGAGTTGGGAGGCTTGGGTGATGGATTCCCCAACGTGAGCATCTTGGCCGTTGGGAAAAAGCCAAGTCTCGGTTTGGAGGGAGCGCAACCAAAGCCAGGGATCGGGAAGCCTCCAGATCAGGAATGGAAAGAAGGTCAGCTGCAGGAAGGGCGACTCCACTGTTGAGAAGCCTAATGGGAGAAGCAGGGGAGTCACCATAAGAGACTGCTTCCAGCCATTGTTTAAACCTGGTTTTAAAGGATTTATTTATTGTTTTGATCTCCACTACTTCACCTCTGTTTTTAATGGATTATTTATTTAAATGATTTTGGAGACACTGCACTTATTTATTTGGACACTGTTGTTTTGACTGTTTTGTTGGTTTTAATAAAAGCACTTGACACTTTTACACCATCCCCTTGTTTCATTGTTATGCCTCACTGCCAACGCTGTTGGGTTCAAGGGCTCCCAAAAGTAAGATGAGAGCGTGGAGCAGAACCCGCATCGTCACAGCAGGACTTCCTTCAGTTGCTATCTGACATCCCCAAGCTCCACCAGAATGCAGCTGCTTGACTGGTGTTCTCGGCCCCTCGTTTCACTCCTACTACTCCTCTTTTTCGATCGCCCCCATCCTGTTCAACGCTCTTGTCTTGACCTACAGCTTTCTGATCGGTTCTGCTTCTCAATATCTCCCATACAGTGGAACCTCAGTTCACAAACGTCTCGGTACATGTACAAATCGGTTTACGACACAAAGAGTTCGCTAAACGTTTGCCTCGGTTCATGACCACACACTCGGTATACGAACAAGCCAGTTTCCCTTTCGGTTTGTACACGTTCAGTCTCTCCCTGTGCATTTCCTGTGCAGCGAGCAAGAGAGAGAGCGAGAGAGCGCGCGACACACACACACACACACACACACACACACACACATGCAGTGCGAGAGAGAGCCGCGCACACACACAGGCAGTGTGAGAGAGAGAGCTGGATGCATAAGGTAGGAAGGCAGTTAAAGAATGCACTGGGCTTGATTTTGTTTTCACTTCTGTTTACAGTGATCGGTTCGTAGCGTACATTGTTGCAATGTTACTTTTCTTAGTGGTTTATTAACCACTTAATAAAGCCGCTTAAAACTCATTAAAAAAAAAGTGTTTTTAGCCAGCTGTTGGTAGCGCTTTAGCGCAAACTATTGCAGTGTTAGTTTTCTCTGTTGTTCAAGGTTTTCTCAGTGTTATTCAATGTTTTTACATTTAGTTTACTATTACGCTGTGCATTCTATGGTTTAATTAACTATACTTGTGCTTAAAAACTTAAAATAAATATATATATTTACATACAGTTCGTATGGTCTGGAACGGATTAATTGTATTTACAGTACATACAATCCTATGGGGGAAATTGCTTCGGTTCACGACCAAATCGGTTTACGACCAGAGTTTTGGAACGAATTATGGTCGTGAACTGAGGTTCCACTGTACTTAGTCTTTCCAGAAGTATCCGTCCTGCCTCTGCCTGTCAACTGACTGTTCCTCCTCCTTGCTAGACGTGCCAACACTGGACGACACATCTAATATTCCTGCTCCAAAGATGTGAAATGATCTCCCTTTATCTAGTCATACTGATCAATCGGCTAGTGTTTAGGTGTCTTTTGAAAACGCACCTTTTTTTCAATATTTTGGATCTGCTTAGCTTCTCTCCTATCAGGATGCTGCTGCTGTACTGACAAAGAGTTTAGAAAACTGATGTTTGTCTTAGCTTAGTTGTAGGAATAATTGTAGAGTAGTTCTACTCCCTTGTGTTTGAGGCTGTTGCTCTGATGCTTGCACCGTCATTCTGCATGTATGATAAATTGCTTTGTAAGTCTGGATAAAGGCATCTGCTAAATTAAAACAAATTATAATAAGGTAACTATTTTGTCGTGTATGGTCCTAGGGTAACCCTATTTTCCATTTTCTTAATAAAATGCCTCAAATCCCATACAATAACCACTCTGTGGTCAGATACAGTACTTCAGCACTTTCTCCCTCCTTCCCTTCTATACCCCTATAACCTCAGGCATTTAGACAGAGTGAAAAACAGGCAGGAGAAAGAGCTACACTTGTAACTATGCATTATACGAAATATGCTTAAAGGTAACTAGTGCCATACAAGCAAATAAAATTGTGGCTTTGCAAGCCAAAACCATACATCCCGATTAATGCTAGATGTGAAATTTCTTCAGATGGCCCAATAACTTCTAGTCGCATTTGATTCTTCCTGGTCAGGCTCAGGCAGTCTGCTTTGTTTCAGAGTGAGAGAACAGGCCTTTGCAAGCCTCTCTCTTTATTGTCCCTGTTTAGTTCCTGACACATACATTACGCACCATTCACCAATGGAATAGCTCAGGTACGTGTTAAGTAATTTTGTTGCTTGTCAGCACCCTTCAGACAGACAACCAAGGAAGGACATTCAAGTCATTAAGCAATAAAATTAGCCCTCTCTGTCACGGCAATTCAGTCATAAAAACCAGCATTCCTAAAGTTGTCCTTGCTCTTTAAATATTATCTTACAGTATATACAAATGTCTACACGGGGAAGTATGTGTGTCTGTCTGTCCGGCCCGGAAGTAAGAAGTGGAGTCGGGGTAAGGGCTCCACCTCCGAGGAAACACAAGCGAGGCCAGCACATCAGCAAAACGAAACTGCTGAAGAAAGAGACGCTCGCTTAGCTGCTAAAAAAGAAGCGAGACAAGCAATTCAGCAATACGCTATCCCTTTTACTTTTCCTCTCGCCGCTAATAGAGAAGCGAGGATAGATAGATAGATAGATAGATAGATAGATAGATAGATAGATAGATAGATAGATAGATAGATAGATAGATAGATAGATAGATAGATAGATAGATAGATAGATAGATAGATAGATAGATAGATAGATAGATAGATAGATAGATAGATAGATACTTTATTAATCCCAATGGCAAATTCACATTTTCCAGCAGCAGCATACTGATACAATAAATAATATTAAATTAAAGAATGATAATAATGCAGGTGAAAAACAGACAATAACCTTGTATAATGTTAAATGTTAACGTTTACACCCCTGGGTGGAATTGAAGAGTTGCATAGTTTGGGGGAGGAACGATCTCCTCAATCTGACAGTGGAGCAGGACATTGACAGCAGTCTGTCACTGAAGTTGCTCTTCTGTCTGGAGATGACACTATTTAGTGGATGCAGTGGATTCTCCATAATTGATAGGAACCTGCTGAGCACCCGTCACTCTGCCACAGATGTCAAACTGTCCAGCTCCATGCCAACAACAGAGCCTGCCTTCCTCACCAGTTTGTCCAGGCGTGAGGCGTCTTTCCTCTTAATGCTGCCTCCCCAGCACACCACCGCGTAGAAGAGGGCGCTCACCACAACTGTCTGATAGAACATCTGCAGCATCTTATTGCAGATGTTGAAGGACACCAGCCTTCTAAGGAAGTATAGTCGGCTCTGTCCTTTCTTGCACAGCGCATCAGTATTGGCAGTCCAGCCTAATTTATCATCTAGATGCACTCCCAGATATTTATAGGTCTGCACCATCTGCACACAGTCACGTTTGATGATCACTGGGTCTATGAGGGGCCTGGTCTTCCTAAAATCCACCACCAACTCCTTGGTTTTGCTGGTGTTCAGTTGGAGGTGGTTTGAGTCACACCATTTAACAAAGTCATTGATTAGGTCCCTATACTCCTCCTCCAGCCCATTCCTGATACAGCCCATGATAGCAGTGTCATCAGCGAACTTTTGCACATGGCAGGACTCCGAGTTGTATTGGAAGTCCGATGTATATAGGCCGAACAGGACCGGAGGAAGTACAGTCCCCTGTGGCACTCCTGTGTTGCTGACCACAATGTCAGACGTGCAGTTCCCAAGACGCACATACTGAGGTCTGTCTTTAAGATAGTCCACGATCCATGCCACTAGGTATGAATCTCAATCCCATCACTGTCAGCTTGTCCCTAAGGAGCAGAGGTTGGATTGTGTTGAAGGCGCTAGAGAAGTCTAGAAACATAATTCTTACAGCACCACTACCTCTGTCTAAGTGGGAGAGGGATCTGTGTAGCATATAGATGATGGCATCCTCCGCTCCCACCTTCTCCTGATATGCAAACTGCAGAGGGTCAAGGATGTGTTGAACCTGTGGCCTAAGGTGGCAAGCACGTTGGCAAAATGAAATCTCCGAAGAAAGACAGTCGCTTAGCCGCTAATGCACAAACGATGCGAGCATGTCAGCAAAATGAAACCTCCTAGGAGAGAGATGCCAAGAGTAGTTCCTTTCAATTACCTGACATTTCTACATTTCAGTTTTTGTTCTGACAATTTTAGTAGTTTATAGGACCCCAGGCTTTTTACAGCATGGGCTTACACGGCTAGTATCAAGTAAAATGCTAATTCTACCCTCTACTACCCAGTCTGAGTGTGAACACAACGCTTTGTCTAACCGACGACATGGCAATTTTTTCTTCAAGTCTGTTGATTTCCAGCTTCACGGAGTTCATGTCATCAAGGGGTTGAAAATTGCTTTAGTAGACCCGAGACCACCAGGAAACTCTGCTTCCTGGAAGTTTCTTGCCGATTTCTTAGCTCATTCGTTTAAATGGACTCTTTTCTTGGAGTGCTGGATTGGGTGAGGTGCAGGGCCAACTCCATATTGTCTTCACGTTCCTATTTAGGGTTCCAACATGGACAGAGAGCACATACAGTATGAGGCTCTATGCCCTTCTAACTACAAAGACCCCCACTGTTGAAATGGACACACAGTATGCCACTCAGGTTAGCGCCTCGGTTATTTGTTTTCTTGTAACTATGAGGTCTTTTCTTCCACGACGAGGCCAGAAACCGACTCCATGAGTTCTGTCATCCCAAGAGGACATGTTTAGATGCACTCATATATTTACTGGAGATATCTTTACGTTTTTAAAAACCACTTATCCCATTTGAGGTTGCTGCACTAAATCTCAATTAATGTTATGCGCCTGCCAAACAAAAAGGAAAAAAAACAAAAAGCAACTTTACAGAAAAAAAAAAAACAGAAATGAAATCTGTGGGCTCTGATTAAACATGAGACTAATTAAAGCCCCCATCTGCTTACAGTTTGCATGCTAACTTCCAATTTGCTGAATTTCACATATGTTTTGTATGGTAATGGCACTTATTTTCATCAGTAGTAGGGACATGTTTGTCAGACATTATCTGAATGTCATCACAACCACAGAGATCGTGGCCTGATGTTATCTCCTGCAACTTTCTAAACTCTAGGTCTGCTGCCTGAATAATAATAGATGAACTCCGTTGATTACCACACATACAGTTCCAACATTTCCTGCTTTCCCCTCAAACCTGAGGATAATGTCTGCCAACTTAACAACTACTTAATCACAGTGAAATTCCATTTGCAGCGGGACGAGCGCCCAGAGCATTTAGTAAAAATGTATGGCAATATTCAGAATCCTTACAGACCATATCTGAAATTTAAATTTTTGGTTTTAACTTTAGTTCTGAACGTTTAATTTACTCTTGTGACTAGAGGATAGCCCAAGCATCTATTCACCTATCTATTACTGAACCCACTAAAATCAATTACTGAAACGGAAACCTTGGGTTTGAGGTGCCTGCAGGAACTGATCCTGAAAAGGGCAGGTGCAGTCAAACATGAAAGGCGCTATAAAAAAAAATATTATTATTATTATTATAATAACGTGTTATGTCTACTGCCAGGACCTTACAGTATGTAATAATGTATATAATTGTTATGTATAATGTGATGTGATAGCTTATATGTTATAATGTTAAAGCTATAACAGCAGATGTAATTTAATACAAGTAAACATAAAGTATTACATGTTGATACACAATGGGAGGTCTAGAAATTGAAAATACACCTCATGAGAAGGATTTAGGGGTCATAGTGAACTCTACACTATCAACAGCCAGACAGTGTTCAGAAGCCATTAAGAAGGCTAACGGAATGTCAGGCTATATAGCGCCTTGATGTGTGGAGTACAAGTCACAGGAGGTTCTGCTCAAGTTTTATAACACACTGGTGAGGCCTCATCTGGAGTCCTGGGTGCAGTTTTGGTCTCCAGGCTACAAAAAGAACATAGCAGCACTAGAAAAGGTCCAGAGAAGAGCGACTAGGCTGATTCCAGGGCTACAGGAGATGAAATATGAGGAAAGAGCTGAGCCTTCACAGTTTAAGATGAAGTGTTTAAAATTATGAAGGGAATTAGTCAAGTGGATCGAGACGGTGACTTTAAAATGAGTTCATCAAGAACACGGGGACACAGTTGGAAACTTAAGGGTAAATTTCACACAAACATTAGGAAGTTTTTCTTTACACAGAGAACGATAGACACTTGGAATAAGAGACCAAGTAGTGTGGTAGACAGCAGGGCTCTAGGGGCCTTCAAAACTTGACTTAAGGTTATTTTGGAAGAAATACGTGGATAGGACTGGCGAGCCCTTTTGGTATAAATGACTTGTACTTGTCCAGATCCCTCTAATGTA
Organism: Erpetoichthys calabaricus; assembly: GCF_900747795.2. Lineage (NCBI taxonomy): Eukaryota > Metazoa > Chordata > Cladistia > Polypteriformes > Polypteridae > Erpetoichthys > Erpetoichthys calabaricus. Next base: position 85,588,094 of record NC_041410.2, on the reverse strand, counting down.
ATTATTTATATATATTGTCATGCACGAGCGCATGGGGAGCAGCTTAAGGACCCGATGCGCACCGCGACAAGTCGTGCCAGGGGACAATGACGGCATACTAACCTTTCTCTTCTTATCTCTGTAGACAGGACGAAGCACCACCACCATAATATCGCCTGGACGACTAAAAGAGCCGCAGCACTTCCGGGTCCCTTTCAGCCCTCTGGTTCCCGCTTGATGACATCAACCTCCCATCCATCACCATGCTTTTCCCAGCATCCCACTGTTTAATTTCCGGTCCGACCTCATAAGCTGTCCGTCTACCCGTTCCTGTGTGTCTGATGATTTTGTTGAAAATTACTGACCTTATTTTGTTGCAGTATACTGGGCTAAACACCCCAAACCTTTATGATTGTCAACTGTCTTATTACAATATATATATATTGTGGGGAACAGCCCGGACACAGACAGGTAGACAAGATGTTATCACCCAACACACGTTTATTTACATTATTTACATACATCGTAGTGCACAATACCCAGTGCCGCAGCACCAATCACCCCTTAAGTCCTGGCCACAACAAAATGCCTTCTCCAAGTCTCTGGTCCGCCTCCACTCCTCTTCACCAAGCTTCGTCCTCTTCCACCCGACTCTTGCCCCTGACTGGAGGGAGGTGGCCCCTTTAATCCACCCTGAATGGACTCCAGGTGCATCCTAAGGGCTTTTGTAGCCACACCCCTGTGTGGCGGAAGCTCTGTCGGTGTATCCGGAAGTCCTCCGGGTGTCCCCAATACTCTTTCCCCCCAGCACTTCCGGGTGTGGTGGAAGTACTGAGGTCCAGGGCTTCCAAGGCATCGGGGCACCCCCTGGCGGTGACCACGGGCCTCTACAGGGTTGAGCTTCCAAGCTCTGTACCCGTGGCCCCCACAGCAACCAGGGAAGACGCCCCCTCGTGTTCTGGAGGAGGCACAAGCCCTCCTCTGGTCCTCCTGGGCATCCTGGCCGGGCATGAACCCCCGCTGGGTACCACAATATATATATATATATATTTTAAGTTGGAGGAAAGGCAGTGGTGCAGTGGCTAATACTGTTGCCAAACAGATCCAGTATTTTGTATTCAAATCTCATTCCCTGTCATTGTCTGGAAGTTTGCACATTTTCCCCCTCGTGTCTAGGTGGGCCTTTCTTTCATATCCCTCGAAGACTAGCAGATGAGGTTAATTGGTGTCTGACCTGTCCTTGTGAGGATGTAAGCATCAGGGATTACTGTGAAGGACTGCTGCCCTTTACTGGTTTGGTTATACGCGATGCCTGCCAGGAATAGTTGTGGTTCTCTGTAATCCTGAACTGGATTAAGTGAGTTTGAGAATTTCATGGTTTGGCGCATATGCAGGATTAAACGAAACACTTGTAGTGCATTTACATGTGCTTCGATAACCTGGTTATTCATGGAAACCCGATTTCAAAAATGCCATGTTAAGCCTTATTCCGAATAGAGAAATTGGGTTATTGGTCTCTGAGAAGCCTGATTAACAGAGACAGATTACTCTGTGAATAATCCAAGTATGTGGACATATAAACCCTTACATGGGTTACTGTTCTGGATTTTGCAGTCTACTCATGCCAGTTGCCTGTTCCTGTATTTGCTTTGTACTCACTTTCAGTAGCCACAGGTAGATGTGTCCACAAAATACATTTCCAGAGGCAAATGCACATGTGATCGTATTATTACTTCTCCAATAAATAAAGAAAAGTTGAAAAATAAAGAAAATAAAAGTATGATGGTGCAGGGGTTAGTGCTGCTGTCTCAGAGGTCCAGGAATTTGAGCTGGAGTCCCTGCTGTTAGGATTCCTGTCATTCAGAAGGTATCAAAAGCAGAAATGAAGGCCTCAAAAAAACACACAAACCAGATCTGCTCTTTACACAGGTTTGAACCCATTGAGTAGGCCTCACCTGTGATAGGTAAGCTCCAAAACTCAAATGATACAACATACACAGGGTTCAAAATCTGACAAAAATCCACAAAAAGAAGGAGAGGCCTGGGGCCTGTGCATTAATTACATGATTACTTAGGCTCTACATATAGGAGGCAGGGCATATAACAAATAAAACTTCTATATAAACTCTTAAACTAATAAACAGCACAAAATTATATACAATGCCTATAAAAATGATTCACTACACTGAATCACAGTGGATATAATTTTCATTCTTGACACTGACCAACAGAAAAAGACTCTTTAAAGTTAAATTGAAAACGGATCTCCTCGTAAAGCTAAACAACAGAGAGCACACACAGCACCTGTGACAACACCTCGTTCATGTTTACCACTCGAAAGCCAATTTATAATTTGATGCTACAGAAAAGGTTTGTTTTCCCCCCCTTGCATCAGGTTATGTTTATGTTTAAAATGTGTAATGTGCTCTCTGCACATGTGACACTCATTTATGTGTCTAATAGGCTTTTTTTGTTTTGGAGACTTTGACGATTCATCGTAATCAGAAGCTTACTGTCAGTCGCCCCAGGTCAACAAGAGCACCAGTGATCTTTGCAGTTTGAAATCACCGCCCCTTACTTTGAGCTCCGCCTTCACAAAGCATTGGATTGGTTTAGAAATGTGACACTCAGTGAGTCCTCCAATCGTCCCCACCCACTTTTAAGCACAATCCACTCATGGCTGCCTTCATGAGACTACTTCACCTTAAAAGCCCAGTTAAGTTAGGGAATGACTGTGGATTCTATAGAATAACCGAATTGCAGGACTTGTTTCATCTTTACAGGATGTCAGTAATTCTAATGACTTATTGTTTAAAAACAGGACTCAACACATTTTTATAAATCCAAAACATTGCAAGCTGACTGCCTCCCCAAAATAGAGTGCCCAAGGTAAGGATTTTGGAATACTCAATCATGTGTAATTAAGACGAAATCAAGCTAACTGTGTGTTAACCAGAGGCAGAAACCATGATAATAGAGCTTATCTTTAATTCCACATGTGGTAGCACATTATGGAAGTTTTGAAATGGCTCCTGCTCGTTTAATTTTGACTTGTTGAAATGGACAATTTTTCAAATTGGTTTTGTGCAGATGGTGAGCTAGATCAATCACTGTATGGTCAAGTAAGAATAATAAAAAAAATTTAAAAAAAAAAAAACGTAATTCTGATGATTTTTCTTTTACCCATCAGCTTTTTCAACAGTTCTATAGAATTAAATGCAGTTTTTCACAATGGATAAAACAAGTTAATAAAGTCAGTGCTGCTTTCAATTAGCTTAAGGTTGTCCTGTAACCAGATCATTGTGACACTAGGAAATCTGGAATAGATGAAAAACAAGAAAAAGTTGCCTAGAAAATACAATAAAAAGCATGTTGGCTGCCCCCCAGTCCCCTTCTGCGATTACTACAGTCAGAAAACATCTAAATGCAAAAGATCTTTTGTAGTGGCCATACTAATATTATGTGGAACACACTGCTTCTTTCAAAGAATGTACTACGCACTATCTCAATTCTCTGAGAATCCGGCACTTCGGTTATTACAGTTAGGCCAGATGGATAATAAAATGTCAAGTTGTTTGTAACAGAAATCCACAAAGCCGCTTTCTCCCTTTTAAGGGAATACTCCACTCAGAAATATTTGTTTAATATGTTATTTACCCACTTAGTTTGTAGTGATGACCTAGAAAACAAATTTAATCTCAGGGTTTCATGCAGAACAGAGTTTCTGATATAACAGGGATCTATAGAGACAAACGCTAGACGACAGCAAACATCCTCAATAAATTTCAAGTTACTCAATGCTGCACAGTCCACATGTCAAGCCACCCATTCATACTGTAGCAGTGCTACTATTAGTTAAAACTGCATCTCCCAGCAGTCCCTGCAGGGGCTGGTGGGGTCAAAGGTGGTCAGAGTGGCTTAAAAGGAGGGCAAGTGTCCAAAGAGAAAAACGTGTTTTTTGTTGTATTCTGTGTACCTGTCTGGCTGCCTACTGTTGTTTAACCGTATTTAGTCGTCGTGTCCTGGATCGTTTCGTTGTTGGGGTCTGGATTGTCTTCTGTCTACCTGCATGCTGAGGACTGATAGGTGGTCATGGCCTTCCAGCGAGAAAAGGAGCACCCCTGAACCGTCCACCCGCCTTCACCATTTTCAGGGACTACCAGTAGGACTGTTTCTTTCATTCCCTTCCAATGTACAGATCTCTGGACTTACTATCGTCATCATTCATTACATCCGGTGCTGTTTTCCAAGGACTTTACTGTGGGGGGTTGTTTGTGTTTATCTATTTTTATGTAATTTCGCCATAGGGGTACAGGGGTGGTATTGTTTCCATTTATTTCATTATATTCTTTAATTGTTGTTTATTCCAGTGTGCATTATTTTGTCTCTGTTTGTGAGCGTGTGCGGGTCGGACCAAGGCTGGACGCGTCCCTGGGATCTCCTCCATAAAAGTAAATAAATCACAGTCATCATGACGGTGTGAATCTTAGCGGCACTGGACCGCTACAATACGTACGCTCACAATGTCCCAGACGCATGCATTTTTACTAATACATCGTTGAATAAACCACTCCCCGAAAAATGCTCTCAGGAATGAAAGAAAGCAGCAATCTTCAACACACTTGGTGCCCTGTTATTATTTCAATCACTCTAGAGAAAAGTGTAGAAAGTATAAAATCAATGAGGCATCTCTCTATTATAAAAAAAAATCTTGGAAGGCTTGGAAGGAGACGATGCGTGATTTTCTCAGAGACACGTTAACATCCCGCAAGACACGGCAGTGAGACAAAAGGACAGCTGCTGTACAGGCTTTTAAAGGTTCGAAGTGCAATGCGAGATGCAGATCGTGCAGCAAGGAAGCAGCAGATCGAGCAAAGAGGAGGTAAAATAAAATGCATTTGTTTCCCAATGTATCACTGTTTAAGAGGGGGTTTCAGAGGAGCGACCGCATCTCCTTAGCATGCATTCAGCCCCCATGGCAGAGATGTGAAGTGGCTGGCGTGTAGTGCGCCCCAGGGGGAGAGGGGGAATAGCTCATTCACTACAGCTTTATTACTTGTAAATATCAAGAAATAAAAAATGAATGAAAATGAATGAAATGAAAATAGCAATCTCTTTAAATTGTATATGCGGTTAACCAAACCCGGGGGTGGGCGAGTGAAGCCCCCTAGTTTAATAAAATATACTGTCACACATGTGCGCATGGGAGGCAGTCTAAAGGCTTAAGATGTAGAGGCAGGGGTTGATGAACGGTACTAACACCTTTTTTTCCCCTCTTCCACTGATCACTAGAAGAAAAAACAATTATGACTCCACCCACTTCTGCTTCTTCACCACACCCTCCTGCAGACCTTATTTCTGCCTGAGATCCCACCCCTTCCTGTCCTCCAGGCATTCATTCTGTTAGTCAGTCAGCGTTGCCTCAGTCTTTTATGACTACTCGTATCTGCTGTTGCATTATATGGGGTGGATTCCCCAACTCTTTATGATTTTTCTCTTTCTTGTTTTCTTTAACAATACAAATACCAAACAGAAGAAAAAGGAACAGAAAAGGTCTGAATCCAGTCTTAGAAAAGCTTACTGAATAAAATCAGAAATGTCAAGGAAGTGGATGTTGTCCTGGGCAGCTTTTTATTTAGTGATTGGTGTTATTCGTAGATTACATTCTGGAATGTCTAGATGACACGTGTCTCGATCTTGGACATCGCTTCCTCTGTCATTGGTCTTTTGTCATCTCCCCCTAACTCAGATGAGGCATGTTTGTGTCCGGCACATGTGACTTTCAAGAATTCAACTTCATGCACGTAAAATGGAATGTGTGTTTGGATGTATTCTGTGCTGGACTATCACTTCTGAATTTGTCCGTGGAGTGGCGGCTCTGATTTACACTGGTAATTGGAAGGTTGCCGGTTCAAATCCTGTAAATGCCAGAAGTGACTCTACTTCGTTGGGCAAGGCCCTTAACCTGCAATTCCTCCATCCTGGGTATGATGTTAGCCAGCATCCAGCCCTGCATGTAGGCCCACCAACCTGCAGGGAAAAAAACCTGGGGGTTGGGGGCAGAATTGGCACTCCAGCCACCATAAGAAACCTCCCACTGTTCCATTCCATCTGAACTAGTGTGGTGCTGAGTTGTCACCAGTTGGTTTGGCATATGGTGGGTGCGGCAATGCGCCATATCAGCGTGTGCTCCTAACCTCTCTCTCTCTCTGTGCTTGACACCGCTGCTACCCCCCAACCATAAACTGAGACAGGTATGTTCATTAATTCATAAATAATAATAATTCTTTTACAGGGGTGGTCTCAATTAAAAAAAAAGCAGCAACAACAAGTGGTCTCTCCAGGATAAGAAAAACTTCATGTACAGTATGTAAATAAGCATTTTTGAAATACGGCACATCTATCCCTGCTTACCAACGTCTGGCATGAATCACCCGCTACTCCTTTGGCAAATATGACACTGTTGCTTTTTAAGCAAATTACATTTGACTCAACTTGACTGAGATCACAGACATAAAAAAGCAAAGAGCACTCACTTCCTATTAAGAATTACTGCTTTCGTCTATTTAAAGGAATGGAAAATACCATTTATATCTGGCTTTTAACAATGGAAAAACTGACCACAGCAATGTAGGACCACCAGGCTGGAAAGTGTGGTGTGGTCATACATTTGAAGTAAACAAGGTAAATACAATGTGTAATTATTATTCAATTATGCTGCCTGGTCATTTCATAACAAGCGGACGTTGAGAGCTAAAGCTAATAAATCTAATCCTTCATGAAAATGTACAAAAAGCCAAGAAGTAGCAGAATTCAGAAGAACCTCAATCATAATTTACAATACAGGTGTGAGTACCACAGCACAGGTGGTCTCAGTGGGATAGAAGATGATCCCTTGCCCGGCCAGGATGCTATAATAAAGGAAAACGGATGGGCAGGCTTTCTGGTCGGGATGGAACTGGAACTCTGACTCAGCCGGAACACCAATACAACAGAAGGACTTGGGGGAGACAACAATGTACAGTTAGGTCCATAAATATTTGGACAGAGACAACATTTTTCTAATTTTGGTTCTGTACATCAGTGCTCTGCAACCTTTTCTCACCTACGACACACCAAAGTTCTTCCTAGAATTCCGCGGCACATCAAAAGCCAAAATATATATACAAGTGGCGTAGCTATGGGGGGGGGGGGGTCGTGTAGTCCGCTCCGAGCTCCAGCTATTTAGGGGCGTCCAAACTACGGTACTTTCCTTTTTTTTATTTGTTCCTTGAGGAGGCGCAAAAAAAAATTTCTTTCAGCTTTGGGGCGTCAAATTTTTCACCGCCCCGGACAACATGAACTCCAGCTACGCCACTGATATATAGATATTAATTTAATACACGAATTTTACAATAAATTTTCATTTTTTATTATATGTATACATTTATTATAAGTATACATACATAAAAACTATACTACTGTATATTTACTTTTATGCAATCTTAATAATTATTATAACATAATTACTGATTAATGTGATACCTGCGCTTGTTTCAATGAACACAAAAGTTTTATATTCGGCTCAATATTTGACAGCGCAACCCGAAGTTCTTGGTCAAGATCTTTTAAGCATGACTGCTTATCATTTTTAATTAACACAAGAGTTGTTTGTCTTTTTTGGCGTAACTGGGACGGTTTGAATTTAGATGACGATTTAGTTTACTGGGTGCCATTGCCTCGTTTGATAGCTGATCGCCGCAAATGATGCCTTGTGGCTTTGGAGCCGTTTCGTCACCACACCACGAGAATCCATATCGAATGTAGTCTTCGTTGTACTTCCTTTTCACAATTTTCTGGTTTTTTTTTTTTGCAACACTTGTGCTGGGTTCTTCATCATCTGTACGTGAAGACGGATCTTTTCCACATTAAAATTTATCCGTATTTAAAGGGGTATAAAACTAAATATGAATCACACGAAGAACGTTAACCGTACACAATTCAGCAACACAACTAATAGTAATGAATGATAACTACTGTCGCAAGACGAGTGAATGTGACGTAGCACGACTAATACGTTGGCTTGAATTGAATCTATGTGAGGTTACGGAGCGCTCTGCCTATCAAAGCGTACTACAGAGTTGTCTGGCAACTACGTAGGGCCTACGTCTTAGGCGACAGGCGATGGGATTTATTATTTCAGAGAAATGACACATAAAATTATGAAACGTTTAAAAGGCTATTTACGCGAATATTTCATTGCACGTATTCTCGTTATTGTGTTTCTAAGGAGGACCGTTGAAATATTATTTAGTTAGAAAATTGTCTTATTTGACCGCGTCACACATGTATCGGCTCAAGGCACACCAGTGTGCCGTGGCACACCGGTTGCGGAGCACTGCTGTACATTACCACAATGAATTTTAAATGAAACAACTCAGATGCAGTTGAAGTGTGCATTAACCCCCCACGTTTGTGGCAGTTTAAGGGTTAATGTAGGGTGTCACGCACGTGTGTCTGTCACACTTTCTGTTCCCACAGCCAAGAGAAGGCGCGCTGTGAAGGCAACTGACTCCGCTCCTTTCTGCCCGCTCCCAGAAGATGGCACCTCTGATGCCCGTGACAGAAGGAGCTTCAAATGAGACTTGATCGCTACAAGCTGCCAGCAGTGGGCGGTTTATGTTCTGTAGTAGTAACGCCATCATGCACCATTTTTGTCTGGGATCCTTGGTTATTTAATATTGGAGATGCCAGGCGGGTCACCTCATTTCACAAGACCAATTGTCACGATCACAAGAGGAGAGAGCTGCTTAGACCGGTAATCCGGTTTTATCCTCAAAATGTGTGGTTTTAAGCACAAACATTCTGCAGCCTCATTAATTGGGCATCTTTGATTCCATAAATCTAAGGTATTCAGTAATTTACACAACTAATGACTTCCATGTGTGCTTGGTTTCTTTAATGGCCCAAAACAGTCTTTCAAATAAAGGTCAGTAATTAATAATTTACCAGGAAACGTTTAAGGGCTGATTTTTATCTGCCCATAAACTGTCTGTTCATTTCTGTCCTGGTTGATGGTTTCTTCTGTTGAGATACTCTGCTGTAGTCACATATACTTCATTGCTCATTTAAATATTTTTTATGTTTTTAACCTCGTCATATTTTTATTTGCAAAACATTAGTATAGCATGGAAGGTACTAGAAGATTTAAATTTGTAAAAGCAACAAAGTACAGCTTTTACTTATAGAGCTAAAACAGAAGCAGGGTTGCACAGTGGAGCAAAGACAAGCAGTGCCACCTAATGGTTGTAGGGTTCTGGTTACTGCCGACATTCGATTTATTCTGCTTTGTTTTAAAAAGCTTTGTCTGTGAGGGGGTCCTGATGGAATCCCCCCCACCTTGTAATGCTGAAGCTCTAAAGACCCTGAACTGGCCTGCGTGTATTTGAAGCTAAATGGTTAGTTGGATGGATGGATGGATTATATTAATTATATGATGAAACTCTAAGGTCTGCCTGTCTGGTCCATCTGAGCATTCTGATTGGTCAGTTTGGAGACACATAATGAGGAGTAGCAAAGGCGGATGAGGCACACTGAGAGAGTCACCTTCAATGAAGGCCGAAACTGGACAGGAAGGGGAGAAAGGGCGCTTCGAAAATAACAAGCGAGTCTGAGAGGGAACGGGAGCGGCCGTCAAGAGACGCACACAAATACAGAGCGAAAGGCAAGTGATAAAATCATTTAAAATATTTGTCATTTCCTGTCTGTCTTCGACAGGTACGGTGACTAATAATTTAATAAACTGCAATGGTCTGGCACAGCTCTTTCCTTCCATTTACATTTAATTATTTGGCTGACGCCATTATCCAAGGTGACTTACAACATTTATGATACAATTGGCTCCATTTCTTTTTGGTTTTCCAGTTTGAGCTCAGGCAGGTCAGGTGACTTGCTCTGGGTCACACAATGTCAGTAAGCGGGATTTAAACTCACAACCTCAGGGTTTGAAGTCCACTTCGCCACACTGCCCACCATTTGCAGTGATGTTCCTACCACATCCCAGAAATCTGATCTCTCTGCTCCACAAGGCTGCCTTTACTAGGACAAATCTGGAAACACTGTGAGGATTGTGGCTTTTGATTTCTCCAGTTCTTTTAGTACCATCCAGCCATCCCCGTTAAGGGGTAAACTCTGAGATATGCGGGTAGACGAGCCTGGGGTGTCCTGGATGATGGAGTATCTGTGTGGCAGGAGTGTGTGGTCAGCACCACAAGGAACTGGCCTGTCTGCTTCTCTCTTTACACCTCTGACTATAAATATAACAGAAGGACAGGTCACTTGCAGGAATTCTGAGATGATTCTACACTTATGGGGTGTATTGATAAGGGGGGATGAGACAGAGGAGAGGAGTAAATGGGAGAACTTTGAGAATTGTCTGCAACTTAACATCAGCAAAGCCAAGGAGCTGCTTATTGACTTTTGCTTCAGCAAAGAGCCTCTAGCTGTGGTCACTATTAGGAAGTAGATGTAGAGGTGGTCCACTTCTGCAAGTACTTGAGGGTCCACTTCAATGACAGGTTGGACTGGTTTTCGGAACATAAAGGAACTATAGAAGAAAAGGTAGAGCAGGGTCTTCTTTAGGAGACTGCATTCTTTTAATGTGGGAAATGATGTCATTCCCATCTTCTACAACTCTCCTAATGGTCAGTTTGATTTTCTACGCTGTGGTGTGTTGGGCTAGTAACATCACTTCAAGCGAGGCCTACTAAATTAAACAAGCTAATTAAAAGGGCAGAATCAGTTATGGGGTACACTCTGGAACGCTCTGGAGGTAGTAGAGGAGGAGAGGATTAAAACAAAACTGAGTGTCACTAAGAACAATGCTGCACATCCACTCGGTGACACATCAGCACTGAGGACTTTTAGACAACAACTCATTCAGCAGAAGTGTGTTAAGAAATGCTAGGGGGGCTTCTTTATACCAACAGCATTACGCCTGCATAATGTCTCACTGGCACTGGGACTGCCAAGTCAAAAATGTTTTCTTTCTTTTTAAATTTTCTTCCGTTTTAGTCTTTCTGGTGTGTGTTTAGACCATAGTGTGTGTGTGTGTGTATACATATACATACTGTATATACACACTGTATATATACAGTGCATCCGGAAAGTATTCACAGCGCCTCACTTTTTCCACATTTTGTTATGTTACAGCCTTATTCCAAAATGGATTAAATTCATTTTTTTCCCCAGAATTCTACACACAACACCCCATAATGACAACGTGAAAAAAGTTTACTTGAGGTTTTTGCAAATTTATTAAAAATAAAAACACTGAGAAATCCCATGTACATAAGTATTCACAGTCTTTGCTCAATACTTTGTCGATGCACCTTTGGCAGCAATTCCAGCCTCAAGTCTTGTTGAATATGATGCCACAAGCTTGGCACACCTATCCTTGGCCAGTTTCGCCCATTCCTCTTTGCAGCACCTCTCAAGCTCCATCAGGTTGGATGGGAAGCGTCGGTGCACAGCCATTTTAAGATCTCTCCAGAGATGTTCAATCAGATTCAAGTCTGGGCTCTGGCTGGGCCACTCAAGGACATTCACAGAGTTGTCCTGAAGCCACTCCTTTGATATCTTGGCTGTGTGCTTAAAGTCGTTGTCCTGCTGAAAGATGAACCTTCGCCCCAGTCTGAGGTCAAGAGAGCTCTGGAGCAGGTTTTCATCCAGGATGTCTCTGTACATTGCTGCAGTCATCTTTCCCTTTATCCTGACTAGTCTCCCAGTCCCTGCCGCTGAAAAACATCCCCACAGCATGATGCTGCCACCACCATGCTTCACTGTAGGGATGGTATTGGCCTGGTGATGAGCGGTGCCTGGTTTCCTCCAAATGTGACGCCTGGCATTCACACCAAAGAGTTCAATCTTTGTCTCATCAGACCAGAGAATTTTCTTTCTCATGGTCTGAGAGTCCTTCAGGTGCCTTTTGGCAAACTCCAGGTGGGCTGCCATGTGCCTTTTACTAAGGAGTAAAAATGAATTTAATCAATTTTGGAATAAGGCTGTAACATAACAAAATGTGGAAAAAGTTTTGCGCTGTCAACACTTTCCGGATGCACTGTATATATATATATATATATATATATATATATATATATATATATATATTTATACAATCCAACATCTGTCTGTCTGTTTGCTTTTCACAAGAGAACTACTGAACGGATCTAGATCAGGTTTTTTTCTATAATTTGCTTGAACATTCCAGTTGATTTTGCGACTTCCCTCATTGTGCTTAGAATCATAGTTTGCTTGCAGAAGCGATATATTTGCTCTAATCCAAGACAGAGGCTGCAGGCCAGTGGAGGGGGAAGCGTGACGTCAGGAGTGGGGAGCCGGACAGGGCCCTCCTCACTCAACGTGCCAGCCTCCCTTTGAGTCGCTCTACCTCTGCGTTTTGCAGTGTACCTTGCCTCCTCTTAACTAGCGATACCTGTTTGTTCATTGGTCGTTAAAGTTTGTCCTGTTTCACTACTAAACGGGTAGAGGCGTTAAGGTAGTTAAGGGTAAAGGTGCTGGACTGGCCAAGCATGTCTCCAGACCTAAACCCTATTGAGCATCTGTGGGGCCATCCTCAAACGGAAGGTGGAGGAGCGCAAGGTCTCTAACATCCACCAGCTCCGTGATGTCGGGATTCCAGTGGCAACCTGTGAAGCTCGTGTGAACTCCATGCCCAAGAGAGTTAAGGCAGTGCTGGAAAATAATGGTGGCCACACAAAATATTGACAATTTGGGCGCAATTTGGACATTTTTCACTTAGGGGTGTACTCACTTTTGTGAGATACTGTATATACATACTGTAACAGTGGGGGGCGCTATTGCTCCCTTGAACCCTCAGGTACCATGCCAAACACCAGGTAAAAGTCCAAGACTTTTTTATTTTATAATAATAAAGTGCACAAAGCACCCTCCACTCCACACTACTCATACACTATACAATAATCAATCACCAGTACTTAATCCTCCACTCCCAGACACTTAGCCACCCTTCCTCCCAGCTCAGCTCACTCGTCTGGGTTTCCCACAGTCTTTTATAGTCCATGACCCGGAAGTGCTCCTGAACCCTTGTCCATGTGACTCGTTAGCACTTCCGGGTCGGATGAAAACTCTCCTCCTTCATCCCGGAAGTACATCGTTTCCTCTGTTGCGGTAATTATGACGCACTTCCGGGTTATAGGGCACATGTAAGTCCTTGAGCCTCCCTGCAGTGTCCTCTGGTGAGCCCAACGGTGTCCAGCAGGGTCGGGAATAAAAACTCCATTGTCCACGATTCCCTGCTGGTCTTTGGGGGCACTTCCATGCTACAGGGAGGGCTCCATCTAGCGGCCTGGGGGTATTGGCCGGGATGAACAACTGGCCATTTCCCACAATACATACACACACACACACTGAAATATAAATATACAGTACATATACAGTATATATATACTCACACACACACAAACTTATTTATCTATCTGTATTTATTTAAAGAGTTTCTATAAAAAAAGTCAAATTACAAACTCCATGTGAAATGTGGAGAAATAAGTGTGCACCATCAGTGTCAAAGTTTAATCCAAAGTGTTATAAATTAACGACTTAAATGTAAAGCGTCAGGAATAGGAGAATCCCAGGGAAAAAAGGCTTTACGATCATTCCAGAGTGATAATACTAGAAATAGTGAAGAAGATTTAAAAATTATTGGGGAAGGTTAAAAAACAGACAAATGTAAAATAATATAAATCCTTCTCAAAGTCACTCGGGGCCACAAGAGGAAGTTGGAGTTGATCCCAACAGTATTAGATATTAAGACGGGAGTCAACCCGTGAAGAGGCGCCGTCCCAACGCAGGACACACATGCACTCATCTGGGGCCAATTGTCACTTAACTTAACACAGACATTTTAAGATTGTGGTAAAGAAAGCAACGTCTTAAAGCAGTCCAAAAAAATAATCCATCTATTATGACCAAAAGGGGGCGCCTCAGAGCCTCCAACTCCAACCACAAGTGCACAAACAAAGTTTTTTTTGATTTTACTAAATACCTTCCACAGGTTCTTCTTTCAATACTAACAACTGTCTCCATTAGATATAATAATTCCTCCTCTCTCCTCCAGGCAAGCCTTGCCCTTTACCTCCCAACTCCAAATCCCTGAATGAGGCGAGATGCCTCCTTTTATCCTGAACCCATGAGTCCTTCTGGTGCCACAGTACGGTGTTTTGGAAGCACTTCCGGGTCACGATGCCCATAACAGGAATGCCCTTTCTCCACAGCGCCTCTTGGCGGCACCCAAGGTCCATGACAGCGTTGCCCTTCCACACTACATATCCCAGGCAACCCTGCAGGTGTCCAAACTGGGCAACCCTCAGTGAAGCACTGTCACCTCTCGTTCTGGGGGATGAACTGTCCATTCATTAAATTGTTCTTCCTGAACGGGATAAAAATGTTAGATCTTCCCGGCCGGTTTGTGCCTCCATTCCTGCACTCCTTCCATTACTGCCTTTCGGCTGGAGGGCAACACTTCCTCAAAACCAACGGTGGAACGCCCGTCCACCCCTCCTTCTACACTGAAACTATCTGTCTAACTAGAAGAATGTTTTTCCATGACTTCTCAGCATTCAAACTGTTTATTGAAATAAGAAGGTTTGAAAAATTAATTCATGGAATGATGAAGTGACGGCTCAGATTTACATGTGACAGTACTTAAATGGGATGAGTAATGCTCTGGTTTTCAAGTTTTTAATCTGTCAAAATCTCATTTTTTTTCATATTGTGCTCTTAAACAACTGTATTTGTCTTTCATGGTTCAATGATAAAGTTTATTTATACTAACATAACAGTGTAAATCTGTAAAACTTAGTTCTGACCCATATTACAGCTAATTTGTTAATTACAGTACTGTATGCAATAAACAAAAGGTCCAAAAGACTATAAGTTTAAAAAACGTGTTTTATTAATAAAAGGTGGAAAAGAATCTTTTAACATAATAAAACTGTCAGAATTAGGGATTCGGTGGAATAAACACATGCTCATTTGTGGGCTAATCGACACGATCCATTATCGCTACCTTTCAAAACTGTTGTAGAAATATGTCGATTTTCAAACAAAACGCCACGTTTTCCCCTCCCTTTAATTGCTTCCAGATGCTTACAAAAGACATCACTCTGACCAGTTAATCAACATGTGAAGCGAACGCTTAGAACAAAAAGCGCCGATTACGAAATGCAGAGCCGACGTTACAGCTACTGACAGGGTGCCGCTGGAGTGAAGGGTTAACGTTAACATTTACTTCATTATCGCGGCCTTGAGCCCCCTACTCCGGCAAAATATGCTGTTAGTGCCTTCTACGGGGTCCACCATAATGTGTGGGACAGAATTACAACTAAGAAGAATTATCGGGTTACTGGAGTAAACACATACCATCTCAGACTCGAAATGAAAGTTGTAATAAAATCTGCTCAGATTGTAAATTTTTACATATACTGATGTGATTCAACTTAAGACTTTTGATAAAAATAAATAATTTTTTAGTTTTGCAAGTTTAGTCTTATATTTAACTAGCTGTCCCCCGTGGCTCCGCCCATGTAGTAGTGAAACAGGACAAATTTTAAAAATCAATAAAAAAAAAAAAAAATGTTATAATTTGTATTGAGAAAAATTTATATTGATAGGTTTCGTATCCGAGGGGCTCTTGATATACAATATTTTTGGTTTTGCTATCAGGGGCGAGAATGTAGCTGTGATCTCTTTGCCAAAAATGTAAAAAGTTGGCAAAGTATCTCTGGGCCAAGTTGAAGGTACGTCAAACATTGGCACTGTATATCTGATCGTGTTTAGGTCTGACGGGAGAGCGTCCCCCACGTGAGGAGAAGAGCATGTGGCCATGATATCTCTGCCAATGAGCAGGTATCCTCTAAAACACACGTAGCTGAGATCTCTCTCTCTCTCTCAAAAACGCTAAGCGTTACTCCTAAAAAACTGTAGATGATAATGTCTGCTGAACAAACAGGTATCACTAGCTAACCAGGTGAGATAACACAGTCCAACATGTGGCGAGAGGTAGAGCGACTTTAACGGAGGCTGGCATGTGAGTGAGTGAGGAGGGCCCCGCTCGGCTCCCTAATGCTGAGGTCCGGCCTCACCCTTCCCTTGGCCTGCAGTCTCTCTCTCGGATTCGCCCGAATAAATCGGTGCCGTAACTGAATTATGATACTTAGCGCAATGAGAGAAGTCGCAAAATCAACTGGAATGTAGGAAAAAACCCGATATAAATCTGTTAAGTAGTTCTCTCGTGAAAAGCGGACAGACATACAGACAGACATTGGATTTTATATATATATATATATATATATATATATATATATATATATATATATGTTGGCACCCTGCCCGGGATTGGTTCCCTGCCTTGTGCCCTGTGTTGGTTGGGATTGGCTCCAGCAGACCCCCGTGACCCTGTTTGGATTCAGCGGGTTGGAAAATGGATGGATGGATGGATGGATGGATATATATATATATATATATATATATATATATATATAGATAGATAGATAGATATATATACTGCATATATATATATTACATTCATTGCATTCGTAGTCGGAGTCCCGACCTGATTGTATAGGTGGTGCAGTATTTGACAGTAAACTATGCAACATTCTATGATCTGCTTCTCACAACTGAAGAGGGCACCGTGGTGGATGTTTGCCGAGGGCAGACCAACCACATGCATTACCTAGTAGGTAACCACCCATACAATCAGGTCGAGACTCAGACTACGAATGCAATGAATGTAATTACTCCGGACCTACAGGCTGTCAAATAAATAAACCACACGCCGTGGCGCAGCGTAAAGGGGCTTCGTCTCTGATGCTGATGTCCGAGGGTCGATCCCCGCAAGGGGAGCAGAGGAAAGCAATAGAGTGTGTATGCCTGACGAGCCCAAATGAGAGCGAAACACATGTTGCGTACTCTTTGCATTATTTGACAATAAACTATGTAATATATATATATATATATATATATATATATATATATATATATATATACAGTAATCCCTCCTCCATCGCGGGGGTTGCGTTCCAGAGCCACCCGCGAAATAAGAAAATCCGCGAAGTAGAAACCATATGTTTATATGGTTATTTTTATATTGTCATGCTTGGGTCACAGATTTGCGCAGAAACACAGGAGGTTGTAGAGAGACAGGAACTTTATTCAAACACTGCAAACAAACATTTGTCTCTTTTTCAAAAGTTTAAACTGTGCTCCATGACAAGACAGAGATCACAGTTCTGTCTCACAATTAAAAGAATGCAAACATATCTTCCTCTTCAAAGGAGTGCTCGTCAGGAGCAGAGTCTGTCAGAAAGACAGAGTAAAGCAAACAAATCAATAGGGCTGTTTGGCTTTTAAGTATGCGAAGCACCGCCGGTACAAAGCTGTTGAAGGCGGTAGCTCACACCCCCTTCGTCAGGAGCAGGGAGAGAGAGAGAGCCAGAGAAAAACAAAGTCAAAAATCAATACATGCCCCTTTGAGCTTTTAAGTATGCGAAGCACTGTGCAGCATGTCGTTTCAGGAAGCAGCTGCACACAGAAGGTAGCAACGTGAAGATAATCTTTCAGCATTTTTAGACGAGCGTCCCTATCGTCTAGGTGTGCGAACAGCCCCCCTGCTCACACCCCCCTACGTCAGCGCAAGAGAGAGAGAGAGAGAAAGTAAGCCGGGTAGCTTCTCAGCCATCTGCCAATAGTGTCCCTTTTATGAAATCAACTGGGCAAACCAACTGAGGAAGCATGTACCAGAAATTAAAAGACCCATTGTCCTCAGAAATCCGCGAAGCAGCGAAAAATCCGCGATACATATTTAAATATGCTTGCATATAAAATCCGCGATGGAGTGAAGCCGCGAAAGGCGAAGCACGATATAGCGAGGGATCACTGTATATATATATATATATATATATATACACACACACACACAGTGGAACCTCGGTTCACAACCATAATTCATTCCAAAACTCTGGTCGTAACCCGATTTGGTCGTGAACTGAAGCAATTTCCCCCATAGGATTGTATGTAAATACAAGTAATCCGTTCCAGACCATACGAACTGTATGTAAATATATATATTTTTTAAGTTTTTAAGCACAAATATAGTTAATTAAACCACAGAATGCACAGCGTAATAGTAAACTAAATGTAAAAACATTGAATAACACAGAAAACCTTGAACAACAGAGAAAACTAACACTGCAATAGTTCGTGCTATAGCGCTACCAACCGCTGGCTAAAACCACTTTTTTTTTTTTAACGAGTTTTAAGCACAGGGAAAAACATGAACATTTGAAAAAATCCGTAATTTAATAAACCACCAAGAAAAGTAACATTGCAACAATGCACGCTACAAATTAATTGCTGTAAACAGAAGTGAAAACAAAATCAAGCCCAGTGCATTCTTTAACTGCCTTCCTACCTTATGTGTCCAGCTCTCTCTCTCGCACTGCCTGTGTGTGTGTGTGTGTGTCGCACTCTCTCGCTCTCTCTCTTGCTCACTACACAGGAAATGCACAGGGAGAGACTGAACATGTACAAACAGAAAGGGAAACTGGTTTGTTCGTATACCGAGAGTGTGGTCATGAACCGATGCAAAAGTTTGGCGAACTTTTTGGTCGTAAACTGATTTGTACGTGTACTGAGACGTTTGTGAACTTAGGTTCCACTGTATATATATATATATATACAGTATATATATATATCTTCTCTCTCTCTCTCTATATATATATATATATATATATATATATATATATATATATATATATATATATATATATATATATATATATATATATATATATAAAATCCTAAGCCTAAAAGTGCAACGATTTTATGTCACGTTTTTTGTCACCCTATAAATCGGGCTTATTTTAAAACCTACAAATATATGATTGGTATCATTCTTTTCAGAATTTATCAAACTTTAATGTGATGTTGTTAGATTTTCAGATTCTTATTCCGTTTTTAAATTATAAACTAAAAAATATCAAGAACTCACATCCCACGAGACAAGACTTTGTGCTAACAGATTTAACCACGCCCGGGACCGGAAATAAGACAAAGAGTAGGACAGCTGCTGTACAGGCTTTTAAATGTTCGAAGCGCCATTCGAGATGGAGATCACACAGCACGGTAGCAGCAACAGCAAGCCAGCAGCTGATCAAGCAAAGAGGAGGTAAAAAAAAAAAAAAAAACACACGAGCGGCAGAGACGCAAAGTGGCTGCGGCTCCGGGGGTGGGGGGTGGGGTGATTGGGGGCGGGGGGCGTTGGGCTAGGGGGGGTTGGTGAGCGAAGCAAGCAGACAGAGAGAGGAGATGTTCCGCAGTGCTTATTATCTTGGCAGACTTTGGACCCCTTAGTACCAACTGAGCATCATTTAATTGCCACAGCCTACCTGAGTATTGTTGCTGATCACGTTCATCCCTTTATGACCACAGTGTACTCATCTTCTGATGGCGACTTCCAGCAGGATAACACGCCATGTCACAAAACTCAGATCATCACAAACTGTTTTCTTGAACATGACAAGGAGTTCACTGGATTCAAACGGCCTCCACGGTCAGCAGATCTCAATCCAGTAGAGCACCAATGGGATGTGGTGGAACAGGAGATTCACATCATGGATGTGCAGCCAACAAATCTGCAGCAATTGCATGATGCTGTCATGTCAATATGGACTAAAATCCCTGAGGAATGTTTCCAGCAATCTACGAGGTGAGAGACACTGAAATAACCGGACCGGGCTTGGGGCTTTCCTGGAAAACCGTCTGGAGGTCTGCCGGACGTGAGTCCTAGACCTACATCCCCTCCTACACGCCCCCTCAAACTGCCGACCGGCTAGGTATATCCTGTGAATAGTCCAGTCAGTATTTGCACAACAATCGCTACACAAGTTGCCGCGATAATGTTGGGTGAAAAAAAATCAAACAGCGAATCAACATCAAATTTCTCACGAAATTGAACAAAACAGCCGCAGAAACTTATGAAATGATAAAAACAGTGTACGGTGATAACAGTCTGTCTCGCACACAAGTTTTTGAGTGGCACAAACGTTTCAAGGAAGGACAAGAAAATGTGGAAGACGTTCAACACCCAGGTCGAGAGAGTGAAGGGTGCTTCACCCAGACAACACTCCCACTCACAATGCTTTTTCCGTAAAGCAGTTTTTTACTGACAAAGACATTCCTGTCCTCGATCATCCTCCCTATTTGTCCAATTTAGCTCCCTGTGATTTTTATTTGTTCTCGTAAATCAAAAGTGACCTGAAGGGAACACATTTTTCTTCAATGGATGAAGTGAAGACAGAAATGTCAAGCCTGTTGAAGAGCCTCAAGCAAGAAGACTTCCAGCACTGTTTCAATCAATGGAAGTTACGTATGGAGTGGTGTAGAGATCGGGAGGGGGAGTGTAGAGAAGGTGACAATGTTTAGAATGCTGGAATTCATCAATAATTTTATTTTTTTTACCGGTCCAGTTATTTTTGTGTCTCACCTCGTATGCCACAAAGTTCTAAAGGCAAAAGGGGGTCCAACCAGGTATTAGCAAACTGTACCTAATAAAGTGGCCAGTCGAGTATAGATTCTTTTTTAATTTTGTAAGTTTAGTTTTATGTTAAATGTTAGGTGGTGATTGTAAGCCACGTCATCATCTCTACAGCCATTAAAAACCAAACTTTAATAGGTTGTCCTAAAAAGCAGCCTGATGATTCACGATGGCAACGATGAAATGACCTCTGTCTTATATGTTGTGCGTTTTCAATCAACATAATAAATATATTCGTCTAATGACAAACAGACGAGTCAGAGTTGGTGGTACCATAAGTCGGGGAGTCAGATTTGAAGGTTTTGTGTACCGACTCCACAGCCCTGTTCATGACCGAATAAAGAAAATGTAAGCAATAATTTGAGTAACAGCCTAAAAAATAAGAAGATGGAAAAGTCAGAAACCTCCTGCAGCCTGGCCTACAGTAAAAACCACTGCAATTTGGGTTTATGGCTGTCACTATTTTAAAGATATGCATGGAAGGACTAGATAGAGACAGATGTCTAAATCAAATAAAAAATCCACATGGTAAACAATAATTTTTGGTCTTGGCGATGACGTGGAGCGGATATTATCTGTGTTTAAAGCTGTTCAAGTGGCTCCATGGTTAAAAACAGGATCTTGCAACTCTTTGAAGAGTTTCTTATTTATCACCATGGCAAGTGCCAGCCAGCCCGCCAAAAAGTCACCATTGCCAGTAAAAATTAAATGTCCTGTCGTCTGCAGAGTGAAAACCAAGATAAGTGAAACAAAGTTTCAGCACTGATGATCAGCAGCGTCTGGATTAGTAGAGGAAAGATCTCGCCACACTTTACATAAGGCTTTGGTTTTAGTACTACGATTTAAAGCAAGTGCAGCCATTTTCTTAAGTGCATCGGTTTCTTCATTTTGAAAATATCACCATTTGTAGTATATTAGCTTAGATTAGGGCCTGCAAATTTGTGGTAAACGTATCCCCATTACTAAAGTAATGTAAAATTTAGTGTAAAATACTGAAAACTGCCTTTTGCTTTGAAAGGAAGGGACGTGAATGGAAATATAAGAGTTGGCACAGGAAAAGCACAAAGGGCAGAACGCGGGTTTAGGTTTGAGGGTATTCATCACTGGAGGTCTGACGAGGTGCTTTGCTACTTAAATGCTGTGCGGTGAACAAATAACCTTTGGACTGCACAGAAGTGACCCACAAGTGTCCATCATTTGCACAGTACAACTGGGGTCACTTGCAGAACAAGTTGTGAAATGAAAAGTTGCAGCAACAGAGTAAGTCATAAACGTGGAGCAAATCTGTAGTCAAAATTTTAACTGCAGTCGCGACTGAATTGAGTTTTTTTTTTTTAATCAGAAATCTCAAAATCAAATTACAAATCTTAGAATACGTCGGATGTAAAAAAAATGCCCTTTATTAAATCTTTTGGGATCGCAAAGAAATTCACCTTCCCATTGTCACACATGGGCGTCGGAGGACCTCCTCACATGCTTGGACAAGGTACCCGATAACCTACCACGGTGACAGGGGGTACTGTCACTGATGTTCTCTTCTCCTTCTCTCCCTGCAGCCCCGAGAAACTGCCCAATGAGGGCACTTAGCCCCACCCCTTCTGAGACTTGCTGACATAAGAAGCCCAGCCACCCAGAGAGGAGTCGGCATTTGACCCAAGAATGGACCGCTAGATGGAGCTCCCGAAATATTGAATGATTATTGTGTTGCGGAGAAGCTACCTGGAAGTATACTGTATTAAGGGTTGCGACAGCAATATATATTTCCTGTTGTAATTTGGAAATTTTTGTTTACATTTCTTGAAGTTACTAAACGGGACGACCTATTTGATGTCCCAAATATTCTCCTGTTGTCCGTCCTACCTTACCGCACTTGGCCACACCACATAGTGGTAAAAAAAAAAAGTCAAACTGAAAACACCAATACTGATAAATACAAAATGAGTATTGTGCTGCTGTTGGAGAGCAACAAAGCCAAGTTGTAGCAGTAGCGAAGACGCAAAGATTCACACCATCCGAAGATGGTGATTCGTTTATTTTATTACAAGTACCCCAGGAACACATTCAGTCACATTCACACAGACACTGATAAGCAGCTCAATGAATCGATAAGTAAAGGATGTACTGATCAAATAACAAAGGAATAAAAAAAAAACATATTACACAAAATAACATATGCAAAAGTTCTCCGCTTTTACAAAACAGCGATGATTATTTAAATACATTACATACATTAAACCAAGTCAAACAACAGACGCTATTCAGTAAACAGCCCTCTGAAAGAAATGTAAAGTTTTGTCCTACCAGGTTCCAGTTGTAGTGTGGAGATTTGCTGTGATAGGGAGCTCTCCTCGGATGAAGACAAAAATCACACAGACAAGCGGGCACAGGACAGCACATTCTGCCAGATAAAAGCGCAGTATCTATCTATGATATAGTGCCTTTCATATCTATCAGTCATAAATGCTGCCTATCCATCCATCAACTATATTGTGCCTTTGTGTCGTTCATATCTGTCAATCTTAAATACTGCCTAGTATACTGTATAGTACCTTTTATATCTATCAATCATAAATACTATTATATAGTGCCTTTATATTTTTATTGATCTACTAGCATACCCGGCGTTGCCCGGGAGAAAAATAAAGTGTTTTTTTTTTAAATTGTTTGAGAAAAATATCATTAAAAAAAAAAACACAACTTTAAAAAAAAAAAAAAAAATTAGCAAACCATGAAGATTCAGTAATGTGCTTGTCTTGCGGTCTTGTATATATGTTATCATCCAGTTGACGCTTGGAACCGGCCAACTTGATTTAATTTGAAAAGCAACAGGGGTGCAGTGGTGCTCAACCATAAAGAATGCTGGCGGTCACCTCCAGTTCGCCCTCTGGTGGTCGTTCCGAGTGTCAACTGGATGATAATATGCATACAAGAGCGCAAGATCACCCCCATCCTACCCAGAAGGGGGTGGGTTAGGGTTGATTTCACCCCACAGTATTTTTAGTCAACCAATGAGAAACATGTGTACCAAGTTTCATGAAAATCGCTCCGGCCGTTCGGAAGTGATGCTGGAGCATACATACAAACACACACACATACATTTTTATATATATATAGATTAAAAGTGCCTTTTCATTGTTATTTATCTTTTAAATAGTACCTTTTATATCAATCCATCATACTATTATTCAGTGCCTTTAAATTACTACTGATCTATTATATAGTGCCTTTCATATCTATCAATCTTAAATACTGCCTATTATATAGTACCTTTAATGTCTATCAATAAATACTATTAAATAGTGCCTTTACATTTTTATTGATCTATTATATAGTACCTTTTATATCTATCAATCATAAATAATATTATATAGTGTCTTTACATTGTTATTGATCTATCATACAGTACCTTTTATATCAATCAATCAAATACTATTATATAGTGCCTTTAAATTTCTACTGATGTATTATATAGTGCCTTTCATATCTATCAATCTTAAATACTGCCTATTATATATCCATCCATCCATCCATTTTCCAACCCGCTGAATCCGAACACAGGGTCACGGGGGTCTGCTGGAGCCAATCCCAGCCAACACAGGGCACAAGGCAGGAACCAATCCCAGGCAGGGTGCCAACCCACTGAAGTGCCTATTATATAGTACCTTTCATATCTATCAAACATAAATACTATTATATAGTGCCTTTACATTTTTATTGATCTATTATATAGTACCGTTCATATCTATCAATCATAAATATTGTTATATAGTGCCTTTACATTTGAATTGATATATTAGTGCCTTTTATATCATAAATACTGCCTATTATATATCGCCTTTGAATTTCTATCTATTATATAGTGTCTTATATCTATTAATCATAAACGTTGCCTATCTGTTATACAATGCCTAAATGAAACATGACAAATTGACATTTTTCATCCCGATTTCTCCCCTAGACTACAATACACAAAGCAGAAGCCAAGACTTTTGACAATTTGACCTTCTTTTGGTTTCAT
Organism: Erpetoichthys calabaricus; assembly: GCF_900747795.2. NCBI lineage: Eukaryota > Metazoa > Chordata > Cladistia > Polypteriformes > Polypteridae > Erpetoichthys > Erpetoichthys calabaricus. The sequence continues at coordinate 85,563,483 of NC_041410.2, read as the reverse complement.
CAAAATGAAAGAGTGACCCGAGTTTAAATAAGAATCACATGTACACAGTTCAGATGAGGCTTGCAGTAGAAAATGTGCAACATCACTTATAGGAAGAAAATCAAATTATTACTGAAATGATAATTTGACACAAATTTTTAGTTTGTGATTTCCTGAAAGCTGATTATATATATATATATATATATATATATATATATATATATATATATATATATATATATACACACATACGTTTAAAAAAAAAAAGCTTAAGTGACTTAAAAATCTTCACGTAAACGTGTGTGTTAGCTTAACTGAGGCTCCTGTATGGACCAGCAGGAATGGCACAAAGTACAAGCAGGATTTCTCATACTTGTGAGGACCTCCATTAAGTAAACACTAAATAATTAAAGTGGGCTGGAATACAAAACTGTCATGTAATGGAGTGGCACACAACAGCGAGGCTGCTTTGAAGCGTTTCCCACGCCGGTTCCATACTTTGAGGGAGTGCGGCACAGCCTGCATGCTAGGAAACCATTGATGATGATGATGACGACTGATGACCAGAGCACAGAGGAAGGCACAGATGGAGGAGTTGATTTTCTCTCCAAAGTCCACCAAGCAGGGATATTCTTAGTCCCGTCCGTTTCCTTACATTGTCTCAAAATACAGGTCTGTGCAACCCAACAGTAAAGATGAATTTCTACCCCTAGGATGGCTCGACTTTTGTCACTGTGGAACTGCATTCCTAAAAATATGAAGGAAGCTGTCACAGTTCATATTTTTAAACAATAGCTCAAAACAATTGTTTTTCTTAAATATTTACTAATATTTCTATTGCTTTGTTATTTATTTTTATAATAAATAATTGAAATTATATACCTATCTGAAAACCTGCATTCACTTTGCTATTATGAGTTGCTGAATGGGGTTGGAAGAGCAAAAATGGCAAATGTATCCATTTAAAATTAAACAACACAAGAAAGTGTGCAGAACGTGGAGGGGTCTCAATACTTTCTGAATCCACTGTACACATTGCTCATTACTTTAACAAAATGCATGCATGTCAGAGCAGCACTTTCAAGGATCATCTAAGGTAAGCAATACCCTACCAGGCCAGAGAGGGCGCTGTCACCAATGGTGTCATCTCTTTACTTTGCTGCAGCACTGAGGACAAAGTCTGGTCGGAGATCCATATAAAATACAACGGGACGTCTTAGTTGGAGCAGGACAGAGCTCTCGGAAGCAGACCCACTCTTACGAGTTTACAATCTTGAAGCCAAGATGGCTGCTGTTTCTGGTTCTTTTTTCTATGCTTTGTGCCCTTGTTTTGCTTAAACCTGCCTTACAATTAAAATGGTAAACATGGCTGGCACCCCGACATTTATTTAGGCTCAACCAAACGGCAAAAGAAAAGACATTTTCTCATAATTTGTTTATGTTATATATATTTTAAGGTTCATTGTTGTCACTTGTGCAGGGTTCAGTGAGATTTTTACTTGCTCGTCTTCATCGACTTGCAACATTCTCTGACACCATTCTCAAGGAGTACAACAACATTACTTCAGAACTTTGGTCATCCTCACCATTCTGTTGTACTGTGTAATCATTGTATTTATGTTTATAACTATGTGATGGTATGCTAAGTAACTGTCAGTGTTGAACGGCTGTAAATATAAGTACCTACTCTGAGCCTGTACTCAGTCAAAAGCGCCATTCAAGAATAAGTTAAATACTAGCGTCTCCATTCAGTGACCCTGTGCTGCCTCATATCAATTAGAAGGTCTCATGGCCTCTTACCAGGCCTCCATTGGTCTTTTACACTCCCAGGTCAAGGTGTTGTCACACATGCGTGTCAGAGGCTCACCCTCAAGAGTTCTTCCCAGGTATGTAATTCTACTGCGGGCCTAGAGGGGGCGCTGCTGCTAACTGCGTTGTTCTCCTTTTCCTCCACAGTGCAGACATGTGACTCCGCCCCTTCCGATCCCTGGACCATAAAAGCACAGCCAGCCAGTTTAGAGGTCACTGACTGACTGGGACAGCAAAGAGATGAAGCCCCTTCGTGCCTTGACCCCAAGTGATCTAATGAAGCCCACGAGAGGGAGAATCTTCTGTTGTTTATAGCGCCATTGTGTGAACCTACTGTGTGTTTACTGCACCATCCTGCGCTGCTTTTGAATAGACACTTGAAGCAAATGGGGACAAGCAGGTTGGTGTCCCAGCATTTATCTTGTCTCATGATCCACCATTCCCTCTGATGACCACAGTGTATTTAACATCTGTTTTGTCTATTTAATCTGTGAAACCTCATAAACTCTTGGTTTAAAATCTGAATAATAAAAATCTGAAAAACCCTAAACTCATTCATGTGAAATCCATGCGACTAAAATCCTAAAACACTAAGTTATTTAAAATGAGCATAACTGTAAAAGTAAAACTCCATTCAATCTGAAAATCATGCAATTAAAAAAAAACATATACTCTTAAATTATTCAATAAAAATCTACATAATCCTAAAATCATACAAATAATTTCCAAGAATAATGTTAAAATGATCCACTTAAAATCGAGGTAGTTTTGGAATCGGGGATGTAAAAGCAATTCTAATCATAACGTTACATGCTCAAAACCCCAGAATTCAGAGGCGAGAGATGATGTTGGATGCTGTGGGACGCCACGAGAGCAGCTAGCCGATCTCTCGACAGTCACGCTCCTCCACACTGAGCCAATCCGAACTGCCAGTTACTAGAAACTGCACATCTTTAAGATGTAGGAGGAGAACTGGAGTACCTGAAGAACCATAAAGACAGTGTGATGAGAGAGGTTTGTGGCTTTCCGTAGATACCGTCTTTTTCCGAAAATAAGACACTGTCTTACTTTCTTTTTTGGTCCAAAATACGCACTAGGGCTTATTTTCGGGGGAGGACAAAAATAAAAGTATATTTATATATTTTTATTTAATATTTATTTATTTTACACAGAATACAGAAATTAAAATTGATTCAATTACAGTCATGTCATCTTCTTCTGGAACATCGTCATAAATCAAGATTTACACCCCTGGAGTCTTCCACAATTCCCTTTTTGTACTCAACGGAATAGCTCTTTCGTTTTGTACTCATTTTAACTGCGGTTAAAAATTATTCACTTTATAAAAAATAAAATTACGTATGAGGAAATAATCAGACTTACAAGACTGAAATGAACAAACACTGTATCTGCACTGTCGCTCAATGTAGACTGCTGCCTTAACGAACAATTATTTATAGTGTGCGCCAACGACGCGTTCCGTCGCATTCCGCATATGCATGCCCCCCTCCACCCCCTCCCCACCTCATTCGACCATACTCTGCGATACGCGCGACGCAGTACAACACAGCAGAGCAGAGCGGACACAATATTTATGTATTCATGCTGCCTTATGTTGTATTTTTAAGATAAATTCCAAGAATTAATTTGAAACGAACTGTAGAGGTAAACAATGAATTTCTCGGAATATTTTATTTCAAACATTTCTCTGAAATACGAGTATTAGGGAAGCTAAACATACTTAATAAATCAACAGCATTTTTTAACGAATTCTTTTTTTCACATTATTTTAACTAGGGCTTATTTTCGGGGGAGGGCTTATATTACAAAAAGTTCCGAAAATCTCGATAGGGCTTATTTTCGGGGGATGTCTTAATTTCGGAAAAAGACGATAGATAGATAGATAGATAGATAGATAGATAGATAGATAGATAGATAGATAGATAGATAGATAGATAGATAGATATTTTAGTATAGTAGGCAGGATAGATAGATAGATAGATAGATAGATAGATAGATAGATAGATAGATAGATAGATAGATAGATAGATAGATAGATAGATAGATAGATAGATAGATATTAATTTTAGTATAGTAGGCAGGATAGATAGATAGATAGATAGATAGATAGATAGATAGATAGATAGATAGATAGATAGATAGATAGATATTAATTTTAGTATACAGTAATCCCTCGCTATATCGCGCTTCGCCTTTCGCGGCTTCACTCCATCGCGGATTTTATATGTAAGCATACTTAAATATATATCGCGGATTTTTCGCTGCTTCGCGGGTTTCTGCGGACAATGGGTCTTTTAATTTCTGGTACATGCTTCCTCAGTTGGTTTGCCCAGTTGATTTCATACAAGGGACGCTATTGGCAGATGGCTGAGAAGCTACCCAGCTTACTTTTCTCTTTCTCTTGCGCTGAGTTTCTCTGATCCTGACGTAGGGGGATTGAGCAGGGGGGCTGTTCGCACACCTAGACGATACGGACTCTCGTCTAAAAATGCTGAAAGATTATCTTCACGTTGCTACCTTTTGTACAGCTGCATGTCAGCTCGAAGGGCACGTATTGATTTTTGCTTGAAAAACAAATTCTGTCTCTCTCTCTCTCTCTCTCTGCTCCTGACGGAGGGGGTGTGAGCTGCCACCTTCAACAGCTTTGTACCGGCGGTGCTTCGCATACTTAAAAGGCAAACAGCCCTATTGATTTGTTTGCTTTTCTCTATCTCTGTGACATGATCTGCTCCTGACACGCACTCATTTGAAGAGGAAGATATGTTTGCATTCTTTTAATTGTGAGACGGAACTGTCATCTCTGTCATGTCAAGGAGCACAGTTTAAACTTTTGAAAAAGAGACAAATGTTTGTTTGCAGTGTTTGAATAATGTTCCTGTCTCTCTACAACCTCCTGTGATTCTGCGCAAATCTGTGACCCAAGCATGACAATATAAAAATAACCATATAAACATATGGTTTCTACTTCGCGGATTTTCTTATTTTGCGGGTGGCTCTAGAACGCAACCCCCGCGATGGAGGAGGGATTACTGTAGTAGGCAGGATAGATAGATATTAATTTTAGTATAGTAGGCAGGATAGATAGATAGATAGATAGATAGATAGATAGATAGATAGATAGATAGATAGATAGATAGATAGATAGATAGATAGATAGATAGATAGATAGATAGATAGATAGATAGATAGATAGATAGATAGATAGATAGATAGATAGGATATTTTAGTATAGTAGGCAGGATAGATAGATTTTTTTATTTTAGTGTAGATAGATCTAGAGACAAGAAGAGATTGAATGGAGGTTGAAGAAGGAGAAAGATGCGGGAGGGTGAGGAGAGGAGGCAGGTGGTCTGGAGTGGCCCCCAAAGACGTGAGTGGCAGGCCTGCGCCTCAGTGTGGGGGCCTGGGAAGGGGCGCTCCTTACAGCAATGCAAAGAGGAGGAGGAGAGGAAACTGCGTTACGACTTCTCCCTTTTTGACATCGAAGGACTGGCTGAGGGAGACGTGAGTGGGGTTCATTGGGGAGTCCTACAGGTGCAGACAAACTGGTATTTTATTGGAGGATGCACCTGTTGGTGGGTTTCTCCTTGTGCTACAAGGCCTTGTTGGGAGAAGCTGAGAAGATGGCAGGTTTTAGAAATAGACATTGGGGGCTCGTGTCTGTTTTTAAAAGAAGAAACCTGCCTGGGATTTTAATCTGGTTTTTAGTGAATTATTTATTTGGGTTTTATCCTCCACTGGGCACCTTGCTTTTAATGGATCATTTCTTTATTTATTGACTAATTTTGAGGCACTGCACTGTGGGGACACTTTTGTTTGGTTTGAAATATTCAATCCACTTTGCACCAACCCCTTGCTGACTGTGTGTGTCCTCATTTGCCTGGCTCATCCTCGGGTACATTATTGACGGTTTTGGGTCCAAGGGGCTCCCAGAAGCAACTAGGGAGCATGGAGCCGACCTGGACCATGACAAACAGACACTGGGCAAACTCCATGCATAAAAGAGATTTATGTCCAGGACACCACATCCATATAGTAGCACTGCTAAAGAACGGGACTTACATTTAAGTCAAGCATACTTAATTTACATCACCTCAGAATCAACTAAAACCGGCAGAGCGTCCCGAGATCCCTCTTAAGCTCCAAAACATAATAGGAATCATGAAAGCGGCCTATTTGCAAACTTTCAAACAGAGTAAAGTATTCTGTATGGCAGGAAATCCAATAGATATGCAATAATACATCCCATCTGCTATTTATTCCAGAATACTCCTGACCGATGTGAGGGCGTGCGCAAGACTTTGTGAAACACAAAACGGCTCGATGCCTCCAAACAGGCATTGTAATGTCAGCATGAAACGCAAACAAAGGCTTTACAAGTTCATGCTATCTACATTTAGAAGTTTACTTTGGCAAGCTTCCGAAATTTCATTTCAGTAACATGTTTACTTCAGCCGCGTCTTTGAATGGCGTATTTGTGTCTTAATTCTCAGAGCTCAAAAATAAAAAAATATTCACAACATTGCTTCATTCTCCAGGGCGATTGCATTTTAGAAGTTGCATTTTGTTCTAACTGGTGTACCTGATGGTCTGGATGGAAGTTCTTTCTTTAAATAACCAGAAGCTTTTCCACCTTTCACAATTACAATTATAAAGCGAGGAGAGAGAGAGAAAAAAAAAATGAAACGACTCCTACATTATAACTAACAGCTGCATGCGTTTTTTCCAGTATGAAGTGTTGTCTATAAAACTCATTGCCTGTAAATGACTCAGGTCACCTTTATGGGTCAGTCGTTAATGCTGAATCAGAACAGACTGCCGCATTTTGCAGAATCATAAGCTGCTTCATTGCAGCTGCTGAGAAAACTTGGAAACAACTCGCTGGGCGGAATCTGCAATGTAAAAGCATAACAACAGAAAACTCACATCTCTCTCCACTACTTTATGCCGGGTGAAATGAGAACACTTTACAAGTGATAGGTGCTCAGGGTGGCACAGAAACCTGCTTATCTAGCAGCATTGAAGAAAATAAAACATCAGACCCATACGGTAGTCTATTCAAACAAGATAGCTACACCTGGGGCCTCATTTATAAAGCTTGGGTATGCTCAAAACAAAGAGACTTGAAATGTGCCCACGCGAACATCGAGATTTATAAAAGAAAACTTGACGGGAGAACCTGCATGTATTTATGGCAATTCTGACCCATGCATACACAAAATTTCAGAGAAACTGGGAAATGGCGACACCCCTGGTCAAGAAAGGAAATGCGGCTAAGTGACGACTAGCAGGCTTAATGATTCAAATCACCAAGTCATTTATCAGAATGTGCGTTGATGTGGCAAACAATTTTAAATTTTTAAGTGATGAATATGATGTACAGACTGTATTATAGTTCACTTTTAAGAGGGCCCATGCTGCGTATTTATTTATTTTTTTGTCAGTTTATAATCAGACTAGCAAAATACCCGCGCTTCACAGCGGAGAAGTAGTGTGTTAAAGAGGTTACGTAAACATATATATACATATACATATATATACATATACAAATTTACACATCTACATAAATATATACATATACTAAAAACAAGGAAGAGATACAGCACGAGTCAAACGCGGGAATGAAGGTAAATGACGTTAATTTTTGAGTGTCTTTTAATACTGTGTAAGCATACATATTAACACATGTGCAATTAAATGTGTGCATTTACGGGGTGATTTCTCAGGCTTAAAAGCTCACCTTTTATTAAAAAGGTAAATGCTAACTGTTTTCATTCTGAAGGGCACAAACCACGTTGGATTTTGTAATGATAGTTGATTAGTAAGGTCTATTAAGGGATACTTACAGAATGATTAGTAATGCCTGTGAATGCCGATGCAAGTAGGAGAATGGGCATGAACTAAAGAACAATTAGTAACTTGTACAGTAAATGTCTCTAAAGTCTGTCTATTAAAAAGTTATTATATCTTTCAATCCTGTGTATTGATTAAACTACGAACCTAACAAGATCACTACATGGTGTCAGAAGTGGCAGATTGGAAGAGGAATCTGAAGAAGAGGTTCAGCTTTTGAACGAGTCGCGTGTCTGTGAGTAACCCGAAAACGTGATCAGAAAGCGCTAAGACGTTCTAGCAAAAGAGAAAAAAAAAATATGTTAGGATTACAGCCCCCACCAAATCTCCAGTTAAAGGGAAATGTAGCTGAAAATTGGAAAAGATTTAAACAGAGATTCGAGTTGTATCTTGCTGCAATTGAAGCAGATAGGAAAAGTGAAAAAATGAAAGCGTCTATGCTTCTACATGTAATTGGCGAAGAGGCGCTAGAGGTGTATAACAATTTTCAGTTTGAGGAAGATGGAGACAATATAAAATTGAACAAAATAGTTGAAAAATTCGAAACGTATTGCAACCCAAAGCGCAATGTGACGTTTGAGTGGCACAAGTTTTTTTACATGTTTCCAGAAAAGCGGAGAAACAATAGACCAGTATGTGACGGAATTGCGTAATAGGAGCTGTTCTAAGAAGAAACCGTCAAGACATCAAAGGACCAATAACCTCTAATCAGAACAGTAACACCAGCGAAACAAATATTAACGAGAAAACAAGTATAAATCAGGAAAGAACATCTCAACTGCAAACACAATTCACCAGAATATCAAAATGTCAAGTAAAACCACCAGAACGACTCATTGAGACATGTTGAGGATTAAAGGAACATTTTCAATGAAGAAATGCTGAATTCCTTTAACAGTTGTGCTTTTTATACATAGTTTGAATGCTGGATGTATGCCTGAAATGTTCTGGATAGTTCAGTTGTTTGAAGTGATAAAGAATTAAACGTGTGCATTTACGGAGTGATTTCTCAGGCTTAAAAGCTCACTTTTTATTAAAAAGGTAAATGCAAACTGTTTTCATTCTGAAGGACACAAACCACATTGGATTTCAGCCATTAAACGCGCAAAAATGTTGGTACACCAGATAAATAAGCGCAACATATTATCAGTTGTATTGTATGCTTACAATACATATACAAATGTGTTAATCGTTAACTAATAGTATGGGATGGTGTTTTTCGACTCGCGCCTTGATTTAAACGATTACATGTCTTGGTGGGTTTGCGTAGCTTATTGTCAATATCTTTACACCTCTTTTTAAGACTTATTTCATGAAAAAACTTAGGGCTTTGCTACAAGATACACCCTCCACAAGTTAAGGAAGTAAAAATAAAACTATATATTTCTGTTTTATTTAAACCTTTTAAGTTCGTATGCATAGCTCCATTTGGCTGTTTTAGGTTGGTTTTTTTTTCAGTAATATTTAATCTCCTTAAAGAAAAACAACATATGCATTTTACTTTTTTTGTATCTCTTTAGTAATATTTTAGTGTAAAAGGATAACGAGTATTTAAATCTTTTATGTTACTTTATAGTTATTTTACACAATGTTGAAAAATTAATAAGAAAGCTACATATTTTGGCAGCTGCTGCTTTAATTTTCAATGAAATGAAAAAAGCTCTCCAAGAGAAAACCTCAATGAAGAAGAAACAGCTTGCACTATCTAAAAAGGAGAAACCCTCATTTATAAAGGTTTGCTGCAGATGACTTAATTGAAAAGAAATGAATAGTTCCTATGTGTATAATACATATTTATCTATTTTACTTATGCCTTTATTCCAGCAACTTGCAACATCTGAGGTACAATTTGTTACATTACTTTGGTTTTTTGCAGCACAGGCAGGTGAAGTGACTTCCTCAGGGTCACACAGTGGTGTCAGTACCAGGATTTGAACTGACAAGCTCCGGGTTTGCTGAAATATTACTGAAGAATGAAAAAAAACGAAAACGGGCAAATGGGGCTATGCATACAAATGTCCATCCATCCATTATCCAACCCGCTATATCCTAAATACAGGAGCCAATCCCTGCCAACACAGGGTACAAGGCAGGAAACAAACCCCGGGCAAGGTGCCAGCCCACCTCAGGGCGCACACACCCACACACCACGGACAATTTAGAATCGCCAATGCACCTAACCTGCATGTCTTTGGACTGTGGGAGGAAACCGGAGTACCCGGAGGAAACCCAGACAGACACGGGAGAACATTCAAACTCCACGCAGGGAAGCGAACCCGGGTCTCCTAACTGGCACCTTTCACTGCACCACCATACCGCCTGCATACAAACTTAAAAGGTTTAAATAAAACAGAAATATATACCTTTATTTTTACTTCCTTAACTTGTGGAGGGTGTATCCTGTAGCAAAGCCCTAAGTTTTTTCATGAAAGCCCCTTTTAGTCAATAAGCCTTAAAAACAGGTGTAAAGCTAAACTTGCAGCACCGCTATTCAATTACACTTGCCTAATGCCTCTCCTAAGGGGAGATACTGTGGGATCTGGGCATCCGTCAAAGCACCAATCACAGGCCCGATTAGAAAGCGGGAAGCTGTGATTTGTCGTCTCCCTCCCATGTAACAATCACAGCCTGTGTTACAACGCACTATGTATGTATGTATATATGTATATGTGTGTGTTAATGTATGTATATATATACATATATATACATATGTACATATATATACATATAAATATATACATATCTACATATATACACATATATATACATATGTACATATATATACATATAAATATATACATATGTACATATATACACATATATTTACATATGCACACATATATATATATATATATATATATATAAATATAGACATACATACATACATTCACATATATATATTCACGGCATTCGTAGTCTGAATCACAATCTGATTGTATGGGTGGTTACCTACCAGGTAACGCTTATGGTTGGCCAGCAAGTCAGCTAACATCCGCCACGGTGCCTTCAGTTGTGAGAAGCAGATCATAGAATGGTTGAAAATAGTTTACTGTCAAATAATGCAAAGAGTACGCGACACGTGTTTCGCCCTAATTCTTGGCTCATCAGGTGTACACACTCACTGCACTCGCTTACGGTAATCGAACCTCGGACGTCAGCGCTAGAGGGGCTTCGCAGCGGTGAAGTATTGCTTTTAAATTTTAACTAAGAAGAAAAGAAAACCTTTTTAAATTGAGGGAAAATATACCAATAACAATTTGTTAAGGATCTGTTTTTTTGTGAAGCTGCCTTTACACAGCCTGTCCGCTGTTTTATAAACGAACGCCATATAAGACCGTCCTTTCTCCTTCACAGTCAGTTCACGTGATTACGTGGGAGGCGTGATGACGCGATACGCAACCCCGCCTCCCACGGCCAGCGAGCTGCAGTCCATTACAGTATATGGACAAAAAAGAGGTTCCAGTTATGACCGTTACGCTTTGAATTTCGAAATGAAACCTGCCTAACTTTTGTAAGTAAGCTGTAAGGAATGAGCCTGCCAAATTTCAGCCTTCCACCTACATGGGAAGTTGGAGAATTAGTGATGAGTGAGTGAGTGAGTGAGTGAGTGAGTGAGTGAGTGAGTGAGTGAGTGAGTGAGGGCTTTGCCTTTTATTAGTATAGATACCTGTTGACACTTATCAGGGCAGGAATATCTCTGCCATCCTTCACTCCATCATACCTGCTCTGCTGGAAGCCACTAACTAGAGGTGGATGCGACATGATACGGGAGGCGAGATGCGCTTCAGCTAAGGCCAAATGTGAAAAACCTGAAAACCATAAAGAAAAATAAGCCTTCAAAAAGTTACAACAAATTCAAAATAGTGCTGCAAGAATTCTGATGAGGGTGCGGAAATATGAACACATTTCACCAATCCTTTGATCACTTCATTGGCTCCCTATCCATCTCCGTATTGGAATACAAACTGTTTGTTTACTCACCAGTGTATCCATGGAAATGTTCCACAATATCTTAAAGAACTCCTTATACTACAATCCACTACAAGAAACTTCCGTTTTACAAATACCCACCGCCTTCGCCCCCCTGTGACCAAACTTTATACAATGGGAGACTGAGCCTTTGCATCCGCTGCTCCACGGCTCTGGAATGCCCTACCAGAGAGTCTAAGGCCAGAGTTATACTTCACGCAACGCGATGCATGCTGCAGCGGACGCTCCTGATACGCAAGCGTTGAAGTGTTTATACTTGCGCGCATACTTTACGTAAATCTGGAGGAATCCGTCAGGTGGCAGTGCGAGATATTATCACGGTGAGAACATGTTCGGCTTCTCTGTGTTGTGAATTGCCTGGAACACCCATTAAATTCCGATGACACCTTACTGCAATATATCTGAAAAGGATGTTTATTGATTAAATCCAGGGATGTGTCCATTCCAGCAAGCACTGGGCATGAGTGAGAAACAATCCCTGGACGATGCCTCTACTCATCACAAGGTGAATACAAGCACACACATACACTGGCGTCATTTTAGCGGCACCAAATCCCCAAATCTGCATATCTTTGGAAGGAAACTGGAGCACACTGAGGAAACCCAGCAGGAAAACGTGTAAACGCGGACAGCAGCACTAACGCTCAGCCACTGTGTCACCCCATGTGTGTAATTATTAACAGTATTCATTATTTAAACGAAATTAGATAGATAGATAGATAGATAGATAGATAGATAGATAGATAGATAGATAGATAGATAGATAGATAGATAGATAGATAGATAGATAGATAGATAGATAGATAGATAGATAGATAGATAGATAGATAGATAGATAGATAGATAGATAGATAGATAGATACTTTATTAATCCCAATGTGGAATTACTGATTTATCTATAAAATGTAATATACATACTTTAATGCTTTTCATCATGAAAGTGATATCAAGTATAAATGATTCTAAATGTGCAGAGAGTTGGAATATCATACATTTAATGTGCTCAGTGTGGCGATCTATTGCTGGCGATTCGCTGCTGTCAGGAGCAGAGGAAGCCCTAGAAAAAAAGATGGCACAGAAGACGGTATGTGAGAATTTTAAAACGTATCGTGTCATTACGATTGGGAATATGCGATGCTTGAATATAAAAGCACCACGAATACATCTGTATGTCCGCATTTTGCTTCACCACATCGAACCCTTTATCAAATATTGAAGCGCGCACACCGATCTCGTAGGATCCGGAAAGCGGCTTTCTGTCACCTGTAGATAGCAAACAGAGACTTTGACGTCACATTCCAACTTTTAGCACACTGCGCCCCCCCGACTTTTTGCTGGTACTGCAACTCACGCACGCGTCACGTTAATTTCTGAGGACCTGCTCAGAGGACGCATCAAATGAACACGTGGCGGCCATGATGTGGGCGCGTACGCGTTCTGAGTGTGAAGTATAAATGAGCCCTAAGAACACAGCAGATTGTGGGCTGTTTTAAAAAACAGCTAAACACTTTTCTATTTAGGAAAGCTTATTAATAAGAATGCTATAATTATTGTTTTATCTTGCTTTGCCTTTGTTTAAACTTTTTATGTTGCACTTTGAGATTTACTGCTAATGTAAAGTGCCCTATAAATAAAATGCATTATTATTATTATTAAAAATGGACATCCAATTTGAGAACAACAGTAAGATACAGAAAAGACTTTTGACACCAAGCGACAAGAGGACTCTACATCTCTTTAAACAAAAAAAAAAATGCAACGTTAAAAGATGCCACAATGTAGTAGTAGAGTGTTGCACTGTGTTAGCCATTATGGATGCAATGAGAAGTCAAAGTCAGGGCCTCAAAATCCAACCAATTTCACTCCAGCCAGTTGCTTACTTAGGCGCAGGGTCTTGTCGTTAGTTAAACCCGTTCTTTAATTCCATGGCTTGTTGCTGCTCTCATTGTGCAGTAGCAGACATTTTAGAAATTGTTGATGTGAAAACGTTTTGGGGATCTGAGCAGATCAGCATTCCTGAGGCCTTCATCTTTCTTTATTTTCAGATATTGTGCGATGGACACAGTCTGCTGGTCTTGTTTTGGCTCATTTTGTACCTGATTATTGTCAGACAGTCATTTTCCAACCTGCTACGTCCTAACACAGGGTCACGGGGGTCTGCTAGAGCCAATCCCAGCCAGCACAGGGTGCAAGGCAGGAACAAACCTCGGGCGGGGCGCCAGCCCACTGCAGGGCACACACACACACACACACACACACACACCAAGCACAAGCTAGGGACAATTTAGGATTGCCAATGTACCTAACCTGCATGTCTTTGGACTGTGGGAGGAAACCCACGCAGACACAGGGAGAACATGCAAACTCCACGCAGGAACCAATCCCAGCCAGCACAGGGTGCAATTGCAGGAACAAACCTCGGGCAGGGCGCCAGCCCACTGTAGGGCACCTCATTATTGTCTGGCAGCTAATTAAGGAAAAAGAAACAACCCAGGGGTCTGAGTCTTCAAGAGTACCGTAGATACTTGCGTAGAAGTCGAAAAATGTATGCCTTAAAATTCATTCAAAAAAACAGGGTCGACTTATCCGCGGGGCAACACAATTGTCCATAGAATTTGGGTAATGACATTGTACACTCAACGCTTCACGGTGTTAAGTCACCGGTCATCTGCCGTTTCCCATGGTCTTTGAAATAATTATAAGCCAGCAATACTATTGCTAATTAGCTAGTTTTTTTCTAATTTCATTAAATAATTCTTTAAACTGTGAAATACTTGAATTTGAGCATTAGCTTTTGCAGGTTTTGGATAACAAACATACCATTAGCTGCCACGTGCAACCAGATTTGGAATCAAAAGAACCAAGGCAACGCACGCTATCAATGCGATGCAAGCGCAGCCCGCGATTCAAAAAATTTCTCTTCCTACCTGTTTGTCTCGTCTGACAGTAGCTGAAAAGCAGGATCAGGAGAGAGCAGCCTGAAGTAGTCCAGCAGCGGGTGATCTGTCGTGTCCAACAGCAAGCCATGCCGTCTTGTGAAGTCCAGTAGCCAGTTCGGCTCCCATGGATCAATGTCGGTGTATTCCTCCCACGCGAACCTTGGCGTAGGTGCATTGGCTGCGCGAATGCGTTCAGCTGGCACGGCATCGGCTGGTGTCCGATCAGCTGATGCCGGCTTCTCACTCTCTTGTTCGATCTCCTGATCACTGTCAATAAAATCCAATTCTGAAAAATCAGAGTCCGACTCAGCGATAATGCGCAAAACATCGTCTGCCGAGTGTTATCTTTTCTGCACTCGCTTCGCTCACTTGTGACATGTTGGCGCCATCTTGCCATTGTTTACATTTCGCAACTCACGCACACGCAAGGATTAGTTGCCGAGTCAACGAGTCTAGAATTTCTCCAAGCACAGAGGGAATGCCTGTGACGTGACAGTGAGTTTTGTCGCCATTAACAGTTGATTGTCGCCCTCTATCTCTGATAGCTGTCAAGTTTTACCCTCGACTTATACACGGGTCATAACAAAATTTCGTAATTTTCGGCTTAAAAATACACTCGACTTATCTGCGAGATCGACTAATACGTGAGTATCTACGGTAAGTCAAATAAAATGAAATCAAATGAAGTTAATTAACAGCAAAAATAGGTCACTAATTAAGAAAAGGGTGAGAATGAAAACCTGCAACCACTGGGACCCCTGCAATACCGTAATTTTGCAATTAATTATGACTTCTTCTCATCAGTTGCGATTGTAATGAGAAAGGTCAACATCAGAGCGGTAAACAACTACTGAAATGTTACAGAACGGAATTGGGGACCCCTGCAATACCGTAATTTTGCAATTAATTATGACTTCTCATCAGTTGCTACTGTAATGAGAAAGGTCAACATCAGAGCGGTAAACAATTACTGAAATGTTACAGAATAGTTCGGGTAACTTGGTTCCGAGGGCACAAAGCCTACTGATGCTCACGTCCGATTGTTTTTTTGTTTGTTTTGAAGACCTTTTGCGCGTTCAGCTTTTCGTTTGCGTTATCCCTTCATAACATGCAGATCCCACCCACACCCCAAGACCAGTTTACCCATCTGGCACATCTTACAGGGATGTAGGAGGTAATCTGAACTACCTGGAAGAAAACCCCCAGAGACACAGGTGAAATGTGCCAGCTTCACACTAGCAGTACCCAGGCATGGCATCTGTACCGAAAACGATGATAACTCACATAGGAGTGTGCAAGAGTCTGAATGCACCACTTTAATGGGGGGTGTAGGGAGAAATCAACTTGTGCAAATTTATGAACCGATTGACATTTGAAAGAAGGAAACAGACACTATTGTGAAAATGTGAAACTACGCCTTGGCTCCATCCCTATGCTGTAATGTGTTCCACTGCAGCTTCCAGTCCCTCTCATGATTAACAATCTCCTTCTCCTGCCTGGGTACAGACGAGCACATTCTTGGCTGATGCACAGCCTTCCCAGAGTGATCGCCTTACAGTCCACTTGGATGGAAATCTCACGGAACGGCTCTTTCCTAATGACGGTTATCTGGAGTTCTCAATTACTCTGTCACCACCATTTGCTGGGCACTTGAGAAAACTTCTGCAGGGTTTCTTTCTTATTGCTAATGAGCGACACTGTTTCCATTTAAAACAATGAAGTACTGATGATTTCAAAATACCGAGTAGTCAGTAAGTCTCACTATATAACAATAAATGATTAGAATGCACTTGAAACTTCACTGACGTGCAATTCCTAGGGTTAATAGAAACATCGGGTACAATAAATGATTTGCTTCTTTAAGTTTGTGCTAAAAACCTTTGGCCCTTTGCTGATTTGGGTTATGGAAGTCAGCTGGCAGGAGAGAGGGGGGCACGAATAAGGAATGATCATTTTAGGATATCCCGACTGGTCCATTTACTGAATCTGTTATCATCCCCTATCTATCTATCTATCTGCCTGTCATATGGTGCCATCCATATGGTACCTATCCATTGAAAATGCTTGAACGGATGAACTGGCATCCCAACTGGGACGGAGAGTAAAATCTTACCAGTGGATGGGCTACGTAAGTGCAGGTGCAACCCGGCCGGGATAACTCTATGCTCCTATCACAGTTGGCGCAGTCGTATAAATGAACGGATGGGGGGAGACTGGTTATCAGGAATAGACCATCCCCCCTGGGGTGAGAGGTGGCAGTGCTACTCTGGCATGGCCCTAGTTTTGACCCCCACACGTTTTCATGGGACCTGAATATTCAGAAGGGCAACCCTGTCAGGATGTCTGGGTGCCACCAGGGGGCGCTGTGGGGAGAAGGTCACCCTACTTCGGGGAGCTTCCACATAACCCCGAAGTGCTTTAGTCGTTCTGCGTCATGACATCAGCAGTACCCCCAGATCCAACACAAAAGGAGCCATCTTGCCTTACTTGGGTGAGTTGGAGTCGGGTGGAAGAGGACAAAGCTCGCCTGGGAGGAATGGAGGTGGAGAAAGACAGAAAAAGAGAATTGGGTTTTGCCACCCTTATAAGAAGCCTTTGTGTAAGGCATTTGTCAGTCAGTCAGTCATCATCCAACCCACTGTATCCTAACACAGGGTCACGGGGGTCTGCTGGAACCAATCGCAGCCAGCACAGGGCGCAAGGCAGGAACAAACCATGGGCAGGGCACCAGCCCACCGCAGGGCACACACAGACGCACCAAAAACAAACAAGGGACAATGTAGAATCGCCAAAGCACCTAACCTGCATGTCTTTGGACTGTGGGAGGAAACCGACGCAGACACGGGGAGAACATGCAAACGCCACGCAGGGAAGACCCGGGAAGTGAATCCAGGTCTCCTTACTGTGAGGTAGCAGCGCTACCACTGTGCCACCCGTAAGGTATTTGTATAAATAAAATATGTATTGGCACCCAGGAGTTGTGCTTGTAAGGTTGTGTCTGGGGTTTGGGATGCTGCAACCCCCTCTAATGGTCACACCATTCATCCATCCATCCATCCATCCATCCATCGTACATTTAATAAATTAGAATGACTGTGTCAGGTGACCTTACGTATTTTGTCAACCCTATTTTTCCACTATGAGATCACAAGATGGCAACAAGTTACCCCAGCAATATCAGACAACAAAGGAAACAACCATATGTGGGACATTGGTCTTGATTCCGTAAATTCAGCGATCTCATCCAGTAATTTGTGGGAGACCCCCATAGTGCCAGACTGAATACTCTCATATTACAAGATCTGAGTGAGCGAGAATACTTGCCAGTACTGGTGTATACATGGATATTAATAATTGAATTTAAACGATTCGCCGAAATCTGTTGCATGTGAACGATACTGTTTTATACGTTATTGATATTTCATCAGAATACACGGTTTACATGTCTAACTGTATTAGTTTAGATGGCACTTTTGCCACTCGCAATAAGGCTCACGTATCGTGTCTACTGAGAAACACAAGCTAAGTTTCCATCCAGTTTTTTGCGACGTTTTGTTATCGACAAATAGAATATACGTAAAAAAAATGTGCGAAATTTGCTGTCTCCAGCCTGTTTCCATCCAACTGGCTTTTTATCGATAAAATGGTGTGCGTGATGACGTCATCCCCCCCAAAACGAACTGTCGCATAAGTTTTGTTGTATCGCGAAAAAAATCTGCCCTTGACCCGTTTCCATACATAATTTTGTCGCAAATGATCTACCTTTTGTTTTCCACGTTACACCCCCTCCACTAAACAAAGAAACAAAGAAATGGAGAGATTATTCAGACAGTTTTTTGAAATTTGCCAGCTTACTGTTATTTCATTTTCACAAATAATTGGAATTGTACATAATATCCGAAGACAACAGCAGAATGAAGCAGTTGCTTGTCTGACAGCCCTAGAGCTCGAAGAAAGTACCCCAGTGCGACGAAACCCACGGGTATGGGAGAGACGACGGAATAAGACCTTCTGGGAGGAGGTGGTGGAGAGACACTTCACAGAAAATCTCTGGCTGCAACATTTTAGAATGACACGGCCGACGTTTGAGATGTTGTGTGGATTCATCAGTCCTGATGTTGCGCCCATAACAGGTTGCCACCGAGTACCGGTTCCAACCCAAAAGCGGATTGCCATCGCCCTTTACAAGCTGGCAACCTGCGCCGAGTATAGAGTAGTTGGAGAAACTTTCGGGGTTAGTAAAACTACCGTCCATCGATATGTATATGCTGTGTGCACAGCTATTAAAGAAAAATTAATGCGGCGTTATATCAGACTTCCGACTGTAGCGGAGGCCAATGAAATTGCATACCGCAATTCCTTGGTGCATCTTGTGCCACAGATTTACGGTGCGCTGGATGGCACGCATGTGCCTATTCTTCCCCCGACGGAAGGCTACCGCGATTACATTAATCGCAAAGGGTGGCCATCTATTGTTCTCCAGGCCCGTGTTGATGACGCTGTTTCAGCACCTTCCATTTGCTGCGAAGAATATGCCACGGCTTCATGTAGCCATTTTTCTTTCCGGATCCTTAAATGTTGTAGCATTCCTTTGTCGTTTTCCATCAAAAATAGTGGTGATGTCGTTTTCCTCAATTAAATTGAGGAAATAACGAGTCTCTTCATCAGAGCATGCGAACCGCTCCGCCATTCTCGTTTTGATTGCACGTGATGAAAATGTGACACATTTATTTACGTTAAAGCCCTTTTTTCTGACAAAAAGTGTTTCCAATGTAGTTTTTGCGACATCTGAAGTATCGATATGGAATTTATGCGCTAAAGTTAAACGGAAAAATATTATGTCGACATATACAACATTTTATCGATAATTAGCATTTCCATCAGCTATATCGGTAAAAAAAATTCGAAGCGCTAAATATTTTTTCGCAAAAACTCCTTGGATGGAAACCTGGTTACAGTGAATGCGGCGTCTATCCATATATGTGTATGTATTTAGAACGAGTCATGGTTCCAAACGGAAACAGCTTTACTACAAATGTATTTCTTCCATTAAATGAGAACTTTCCCAGGACGCTCCCAACCTCCATGATCTTACATCCCTACATAGATTAGAAGGAACAGAAAGTAATTGCCATTCTTAGATTTGCGATTCTTTAGAGAATCGGGGCTTACTGGTTCAAAAGAAATGAAGCAATTCAGAGGAAGTATGAAGAAATTCAGGGGAACAAATCTTAAAAACAAGTACAATTAAAATGAATACAAAATAAGTTAATTAGCTGCAAAAACAGGTCACTAATTAAGAAAAGGGTTAAAATGAAAACCTGCAGCCACAGGTGCCCTCCAGGACCGGAGTTGGGGACCCCTGGGCTAGCCCATAGCAGGATCCACTGAAATAGGATTAATTTAGAAGTGACAGTTAAGTGACATGTCCCCCTTTAGGATTTGAAAGGAAATCCAGAGTAGTGACAGAGAATGGCACACAGATAACTCAGAAAATACGCAGTCCACACAGTCAGGAGCCAGCCTGCACTGATACATCGCGTTGCTGCACCCAGCCTCCACACGATGAACCACCTCAAGATCCCAAATTAGGGTGACACCTCAGCACCACACTAGATGCGGGTTGTCGTCATACCCAGGACTGAACAACTGCAGGTTAAGGGGCCTCAAGGGCCCAACGGAGTGGAGTCACTTCTGCCGTTTACGGGATTCGAACCACCAACCTTCCGATTTCTGGCAGAGATCCCTAGCCTCAGAACCAGCACTCCGCCAGTGACTACACATAAAAAAATAAAGCATTAAAAGTTGGAAATTCAGATGTAAAAATGGCTACTTTTTTTTAATCCGTCGTTTTATACTGGGAGTAGGATGCTAAGGATAGAGCTGCCAGGGAAGAGGAAAAGAGGAAGGCTAAGCAAAGGTTTACGGATGTGGTGAGAGAAGACATGCAGGTGATGGGTGTGACAGAGCAAGATGGAGAGGACAGAAAGGTCTGGAAGAAGATGATCCGCTGTGGCGACCCCTTACGGGAGCAGCTGAAAGAAGAAGAAGTTTTCCTGCATTTAAGGCTTATGCTGCAGAACTTACCGTTAAGTTACAGATTTGAAACTGGGCCTAGAGTGCTTTACCAGTACTGAAACAGAAACTGAGACGCTCTGAAATGCTGGCCAAGTCCTAATCCTCGATCACACTTCATACATTTTTATTTATCCAGCAGCTGCTAAAGCCCCCTCAGGTAAGTAAAGTATGTAAAATAATCAACCTGGCTGATTCTGTGCTCTGGATGAATAAAAATAAAACTCTGAAACTCCTTCCTACTGCGCAAATCCAGGAACTCTACAGCCAGATGATCAAACCCAAACAATATTAACAACCTGAGGGAATTAAAATATATATATATAACAGACAAGATGAAATCAAACTTATTCTCATAAACCTGAGGTGACATGAATTACAGTAAGGGTATCCATTACACTATTTGGGAAAGAAAGAACTCGCAAATCAAGTGACTTAAAGGGGTACCGACACATGGACTCGTTTTAATGCTTACCAGCCTCTCTGGTGATACTCAAAACCATTTAATTTCTTTTAAATCTCTGCTTTGGAGTTTTATAATTTTGTATCGTTTCCCTTTACTGTTCTTTTTTTTTTTTTTTCCAACCGACCGAACATTTGGTAAAAAGCTAATTGATTAACCAGGCTATGAACCGTGTATCGCATGTCATTTTAAATACCTTCTTGTGCCTGGTCAGATCAGTTATATTGTATATTCCTCGGCTATTGTCTTTCTCTCTTATGGCAGGCATGTCAAAGCGGCGTCTTCTGATGTTACAGTCCAAGACAGGAAATGAGGAGCAGAAGGAGGAAACGTGAGGAGATCGTTACGTCCCAATGTCCTACACACATTAAAAGTCACCCACTTGTATTCTGGCCTACGTTTCGGCAGTCTGTCACTCCCTCTTTAGCCATTTTCTTGTATATATTGTGTGATGGATGGCCGGCTACATATTCCGGCCCTCACCCCCAGGCCGCCAGGAGGAGCTCTCCCGACAGCATGAACGTGCCCTGAATTCCAGCAGGGCCTCATGGACTTTGTAGTTTTTATGCACAGCCCTGCTGAATACCTTGGGGACCACCGGGAGTCGCTGTAGGGAGGCTCGTGGACTCTTACATGCCCTATAACCCGGAAGTATGTCATAATTACATGACAAGAAGAAACGACGTGCTTCCAGGTTGAAGAACAGGACTGTTTACCCTGGCCCGGAAGTAATAAGGACTTGTGGGTTTTGGAACAGGAACACCTCCGGGTCAGGGTGTATAAAGGACCATGGGAAAGCCCAGACATTGAGCTGAGCTGGGAGGTAGGGTGGCTAAGTGTCTGGGAGTGGAGGAATTGTATTGTAGTAGTGATTGGTATTTATATGAATAGTGTGGAGTGGAGGGTGCTTTGTGCACGTAATTGTCACACAATAAAGAAGTCTTGGACTTTTACCTGGTGTTTGGAGTGGTACCTGAGGGTTCAAGAGGTGGATCAGAACCACAACTGCTACAATTGATAGTGAGAGTTTGGAGTATTATTATTTATTTTTTCTGTCCATCCCGGCCAACTGACCTTCTCATTGGATCGTCGTTAGAGACTGTCACACACGTGCACATGGGAGGCAGCTAAAGGGCTCAAAGGAAGGTAATTCCTGGTGAGACCAGGGGGTGGCAGAGTACTCTGATTCTTTCTTTTTCTTCCCTGCAGAACGAATGCAGGAAATTCCGCCAGGGCCCTATGACGCCACTTCCTGTTCCACCCCCCAGACGACATCACTTCCTGTTCCACCCCCCAGACGACGTCACTTCCTCCCTTCCGACTTTAAAACCACCTTGTCTGTACACATAACCTCAGTTCTGTTTTGAACTCTTTATCTGTAAAGACCTTTTCTCGACTACATTTTCAGCCACCTTCCATTTATACGGGAGGCTGACCCCAAAACCTTTTTACTTGTCAAGGCTTGATTATTACCACATACAAACAAAAGAACAAAAAAAATTCTATTGGAAGGACTCTGTTTTTCCTAATTATATACACACATGTGGACAAATTTGTTGGTACCCGTCCACGAACAGAGAATCACCCACAATGGTCTCTAAACTTACACGAAGCTGTGAAAAGTAATCGGCATCCATCTTTGTTAAGTCCGTATTTAACAAAAAAAAAAAAATATACATTCGACTTTGCTTTGGAATTTTCATTCAAAAGAATATTTCAATCAAAAACACACGAAAATGGCATGGACACAAGTGATGGGATCCTTAACTGAAGATTTTGTTACGCAACCTTTAGAGGGAATCGTAGCAAATAAGCAATTCCCAATAGCTCTCCATGAGTCTTCTGGCCCAGTGGTGGTATCAACAGAAGGATGTGTGGAGGGTGCAGTACTCCGAGGTGAGAGTGGGTTAGGGTGGTCAAACCTGTTAAAGAAGTTGTTCATTTGGTTTGCTCTCTTCACGTCTCTCTCAATGGTGGTACCCCGCTTCGAGCTGCAGCCAGTGATGATCTTCATCCCATCCCACACTTCCTTCATGCTGTTATTCTGCAACTTCTGCTCCAGCTTTCTCCTGTACTGCTCCTTCGCCGCCCTGAGCTGGACTCGGAGTTCCTTCTGCACGTGCTTGGGCTCATGCTGATCACCGTCTTTAAAAGCCCTTTTCTTCTGGTTCAAAAAGCCCTTGATGTCACTTGTAATCCATGGCTTGTTGTTAGCATAGCAGCATACTGTTCTTACTAGAACTACAATGTCCATACAGAAGTTGATGTAGTCAGTAGTGCAGTCAACAACTTCCTCAATGTTCTCACTATGAGATCCCTGCAGGATATTCCAGTCTGTAGTTCCAAAGCAGTCTCTCAGAGCCTTCTCTGCCTCTGCATGGTTCAGTTCTTTCCATTGATATTCGACGGGATTCAAATCAGGGCTTACAGATGGCTACATTGGAACAGTCCAGTGTTTTGATCTTCATTCTTCGGTGTTTTGGCTCCTTATCCTGTTGGAGAATCCATGACTTGCTACGGAGACCGAGCTTTCTGGCAGTGGGCAGTACGTTTCACTCCAGAATGTCCTGCTAGTCTTGAGATTTCATTGTTCTCTGCACAGACACATGGCACCACATGCCAAATGCAGCAAAGCAGCCCTAAAACATAAGCAAGCCTCCTCCATGCTTCACAGCTGCTCTTTTCTTTGACAGCTTCCTTTTTTTTTGTCTTGGGACTTGGAGATGACATGACTCGCCATAAGGCTCCACTTTTGTCTAATCTGTACAAAGGACATTCTCCCAGAAGCTTGTCAATATGCAAATTCCAGTCTGGCTCTTTTATATTTTTCTTTCAACAGTGTAGTCCTCCTGGGTCTTCTTCAATCTAGCCTGCGGTCACTCAAAAAGCGACAGATGGTGTGTTCAGACACTGATGGACCCCGATGGAGTTCAGCTGTTATCTCATTGGAAGTCATCCTTGGCTTTTTGTCTACCATTCTCACTACCCTCTTGCCCATTCTGGGGTTGATTTTCCATTTGTGGCTGTGACCAGGGAGGTTGACTGCAGTCCCATGGACCTTCTTAAGAATACTTGCAACTGTTGTCTCAGGAACATCAAGCTGCCTGGAGGTGGTCTTCTAGCCTTTGCCTTTCACGTGCTGGTCTCTCATTTTCTTTCTGATCTCCTCACACAACTCTCTCTGCTCCAGGTTCAGGGTGGGACACCAAACATCAGAGTGACGACATTTCTCTAATTAAATCGGCTGAATGAGTGACTGCACGATTGGAGACACGTGTGTGTGATACGAATTCGAAAGAACAGCATGTTTGAAGAAAAAAAAAAAAGATCTTTTCTAGAGGTCCCCACAAATGTGTCCAGGACCATTTTAGAACATCTTTGTAGAATAAGCGACACTTGATCTTTGGTCACACTTGGTTTACTTTCTCGATGACACGTCATAGGCATGCAGGTGTACCAGGGATGACGACTTTTCATTTCATCACCTTTCACGAGCCATATGGCACAATTTCAATGAGCTGTAAGAGGAACAACAAATTCATCCACACCTGCACACATCTCATGTCAAGTGTGCATTATTTATTTCAATACACCTGGCGAACGTCCGCTCTTTGGCCAACAAGATGGACGAACTGCTACTGTTAAACAGAATAAACACGGACTTTTCCAGATCTGCCGTCCTGTGCTTCACTGAAACCTGGCTTGGTGAACACATCCCGATAGCGCATTATACCTGCCGAGCTTCCAACTTCTCCGTGCGGACCGCGTCATGGAGCTCTCGGGGAAAACGAAAGGAGGCGGAATCTGTTTCTACATAAATGAAGGTTGGTGTACAGATGTCACAGTACTAATCAAAACATGCAGCCCTCACTTAGAGTCTTTTTTCATTGACTGTAAACCGTTCTATTCACCGCGGGAGTTTTCCTCGTTTATTCTGGTTGGTGTTTACATCCCACCTCAGGCCTGTGTTAGTGAAGCATTAAAACACCTGGCTGACCAGATAACTAACATGGAGCACAAACACCCAGACTCCCTGCTCATTGTCTTGGTGATTTTAACAGAGCAAACCTCAGGCAAGAACTGCCAAAATTCAGTCAGCATATTAAGTGTCCTACCAGGGACAAAAACACACTGAACCACTGCTACACTACATTAAAGGATGCTTATCGCTCTGTCCCTCGTGCTGCCCTGGGACTCTCTGACCACTGTTTGGTTCATCTTCTCCCAACTTACAGGCAGAACTTAAGATCTGCAAAGCCTGTGGTGAAAACGGTGAAGAGATGGACCAACGAGGCAAAGCTGGAACTACAAGCCTGCTTTGACTGTACTGACTGGAGTGTTTTTGAGTCTGCAGCGACAGACCTGGATGAGCTTACTGACACTGTGACATCCTACGTCAGTTTTTGTGAGGATATGTGTGTGCCCATGAAATCTTTTCGCACATACAACAACAAAAAACCCTGGTTTACTACAAAACTCAGGCAGCTTCGTCAGGCTAAGGAGAAGGCCTACAGAAGTGGGGACAGAATCCTGTATAATCAGGCCAGAAACACATTGACAAAGGAGATCAGAGTAGCAAAGAGGTGCTACACTGAAAAGCTGGAAAATAGGTTTACAGCCAACGACCCTGCATCAGTGTGGAGAGGTTTGAAAGACATCACCAACTACAGAAAACCATTCCCCCATACTGAAGAGAACCATCAACTGGCCAACGAGCTGAATTTGTTCCACTGCAGGTTTGATAATCCCTCTTTCACACCTCTCACCCACGCCAATCAAAATACACTCCCAGCACTCACTACCAAGCCCCTGCCCCTCCCCACTGACACCATACCTGCACTCAGGATCTGTGAAGGGGACGTGAGTCAGCTCTTCAGGAGACAGAAGATCAGGAAGGCACCAGGTCCAGATGGTGTGTCAACCTCCTGTCTTAAAGTCTGTGCTGATCAGCTGGCCCCCATATTTACACAGATCTTCAACAGATCCCTGGAGCTATGTGAAGTTCCCTCCTGCCTTAAGCGTTCCACAATTATCCCGGTTCCAAAGAAAGCCTCCATCGCAGGGTTAAATGACTACAGGCCAGTCGCCCTGACGTCTGTGGTCACGAAATCCTTTGAAAGACTGGTGTTGACCTACCTGAAGGACATTACAGACCCCCTGCTTGACCCCCTACAGTTTGCTTACCGAGCAAACAGGTCAGTGGATGATGCAATCAACATGGGACTGCACTACATCCTGCAACATCTCGACTCTCCAGGGACATATGCTAGGATCCTGTTTGTGGACTTCAGCTCGGCGTTCAATACTATCATTCCAGAAGTCCTCCACACCAAACTCACTTGGCTCACTGTACCAGCTCCCATCTCCCGGTGGATCAAAAACTTCCTGACAGATAGGAAGCAGCAAGTGAGACTGGGAAAAATCACATCCAGCACACGAACAGTCAGCACTGGCGCCCCCCAGGGATGTGTCCTCTCTCCTCTGCTCTTCTCCCTCTACACAAATGACTGCACCTCAAGAGACCCGTCTGTTAAAATCCTGAAGTTCGCAGATGATATGACAGTCATTGGCCTCATCAAGGACAGTGACGAGTCTGTATACAGATGAGAGGTCGAACAGCTGGCCCACCGGTGTGGTCAAAACAACCTGGAGCTGAACAAGCTTAAAACTGTGGAGATGACAGTGGACTTCAGGAGGAGCCCCCCAGTGCTGCCCCCTCTCACACTACTCAACAGCATTGTGTCTGCTGTGGAAAACTTTAGGTTTCTGGGATCCACAATTTCCCAGGACCTAAAGTGGGAACTAAACATAAACACAATTGTTAAAAAAGGCCCAGCAGAGGTTGTACTTCCTGCGCCAGCTCAGGAAGTTCAACCTGCCTCAGGAGCTGCTCATCCAATTTTACTCTGCAGTAATCCAGTCTGTTCTCTGTTCATCTATCACAGTCTGGTTTGGCTCAGCCACAAAACAGGACAGGAACAGACTTCAACGGACAGTCAGGATTGCAGAAAAAATCATTGGTGTTGATCTGCCCTCCATTCAAGACTTATACAGATCTCGAGTCAGGAAACGGGCCGAAAACATCATTGCAGACCCATCACACCCTGGTTACAACCTTTTTCAACTTCTTCCCTCTGGTAGGCGCTACAGAGCACTGTACGCCAAAACTACCAGACATGTGAACAGTCTCTTTCCTCAGGCCATCACTCTCATGAACACTTAAGTCAATCTCACAGCATCAGGGACAATACTAGGTAAAACCGGAGTCCAATTCCTTGTATGTGTACATATACTTGGCCAATAAAGCTGATTCTGATTCTGACATACTATCTATGCATTAGTTTTCTTATCTACTTTTGATTTGCTCCTCTTTGGCATCTTCTAAAGCACTTTAAGCTACAGCGTTTTTATGTTGATGTCGTTGTACAAGTCCAAGGAGGTTTTGCTGAAGTTATATAACACACTGGTGAGGCCTCATCTGGAGTTCAGGGTACAGTTTTGGTCTCCAGGCCACAAAAAGGACATAGAAGCACTGTAGAAAGTCCAGAGAAGAGCGACTAGGCTGAGTCCAGGGCTACAGGGGATGAGTTATGAGGAAAGGTTGAAGGAGTTGAACTTGTCTAATAACAGTAAATGTAAAGTATTACATGTAAGAAGTAAAAATGTGAGGTTTGAATACACAATGGGAGGTCTGGAAATCGATGGATTTAGGAGTTGTAGTGGACTCAAAACTATCAACTGCCAGACAGTGTTCAGAAGCCATTAAGAAGGCTAACAGAATGTCAGGTTATATGGCGCCTCGATGTGTGGAGTACAAGTCCAAGGAGGTTTTGCTGAAGTTTTATAACACACTGGTGAGGCCTCATCTGGAGTATTGGGTGCAGTTTTGGTCTCAATGAAGACATAGCAGCACTAGAAAAGGTCCGGAGAAGAGCAACTCGGCTGATTCAGGGCTACAGCAGATGAGTTATGAGGAAAGATTAAAAGAGCTGAGCCTTTACAGTTTAAGCAAAAGAAGATGAAGAGGAGACCTGACTGAAGTGTTTAAAATTATAAAGGGAATTAATGCAGTGGATCGAGACGGTGACTTTAAAATGAGTTAATCAAGAACAAGGGGACACAGCTGGAAACTTGTTAAGAAATAAATTTGACACAAACATTAGGAAATTTTTCTTCATACAGAGAACCAGAGACACTTGGAATAAGCGACCAAGTAGTGTGGTAGACAGTAGGACTTTAGGGGCCTTGAAGATTCGACTTGATTTTATTTTAGAAGAATTCAGTAGACAGGACTAGAGAGCTTTGAATGGCCCATTCTTGTTCAGATTGTTCTAATGTTCAGGGTAAAATTCACACAAACATTACGAAGTTTGTCTTCACACAGATAACCACAGACTCATGGAATAAACGACCAAGTAGTGTGGTAAACAGTATGACTTTAAGGGGCTTTCAAAATTCGACTTGATGTCATTTTAGAAGAATTAAGTGGATAGGACTGGCGAGCTTTGTTGTGCCGAATGGCCTGTTCTCGTCCAGAGTGTTTTCGCAGACGACAACTTTCTAGAATCAATTGTGAATTTTCACACCACCGCCATTCCCAAAATCCCAAATGTGCACATGCGTTACCTTTGACAGGCCCATCTTGCTGACTTCCAGGGTGGCGAGACCAGCACAACACACCAAGGCACTGGAGCTCGATAGCCCAGAACTGGCTGGGATTGTTCCGTCGACGACGCAGTTCATCCCAGGTGGACATGGAAGCTCGAAATGCTCCTGTTGTTGAAGTAAAAGAAGGAAACAAAACACACATGACCTAAGGTTTTCGGATGGGACTCATAAATGATCCTTCGAGTGTGTTGCACTCGTACATCTGCATAACTTAATCAAAACAACAATATCCTAGTCACCCGTTAAAAAGCTTCCATTCATTTTATTTCAAAATGTACATATTCACGACTAGGCCCGATGTCGCATATCTGATTTAGCTGAAGGAGGCACATTTATTATCTCGTAAAATGCTAAAATGGGTTGGGTGTGCTCGAAATCCTTTAAGGGAAATTGCTTATCACAGCCTTCTGCCCCCTTCAATAAAAAAGTACTGAGCCTTCGTCGAATACGTTTACAGTCTAGTCCTTTGCAATAAAATAAAAAGAGTTGCCGACTGCGGCTTGAGTAAACTTCCCAAAAACAGAAAACAGATTACGGGCGAAAACTGATCTGGCAGCCAATGCCTTTTTCTTCTTCTCTTGCAGAATGGCAGCCAAGCTTCTTTTAAGAAACATATGAGGAATAATGTTTAAACTGAACCTGAACCACAGAGATGTCTTGAAAGTGAAATCGGACTTGCAGTTATCACGCAATGTTTTTACAGAAAAAAAAAAATATATATATATATATAATCCAGTTTCAGAAAAGACGACAATTGCTGCCAAGTTTTCCTCTAGTTATATCCCCATAGGATTGCAAGCTCAAATTAATATAAACAGATTTTAACCCCCCCCCCCCCCCCCCCCACCAGAAGCCCATGCACAACAGATTTAGAACGGTTTGTAGCATTTTCAAAAAGCTCCTCGACCACCTTGTGTGCGTTAAACACGCTCTATTCATTAAATCTTTATTTAGAGGTGTCCTGCTTATATTGGCAAGGCGTTAACCCATCAGGCCTAAACTCTTAATACACTGCCCAACATCTCCCAAAAAATGTTTTCCTCCCTGAAAAATTTTTTGGCGAAGATGAGAAAGACTGCTAAAAACACAAATATAATTTCAGATTGACCGCATCACGTAGGAGTTGGGAGAAACTTCACATTAACTTTTATCGAATTTAACGTGTTGAATCGCTCAATGGATGCCGACTGTCACACATATGCGCGTGGGAGGCAACTAGAAGGACCAAAAGAAGGTAATTTCCATGCCAGGCCGGGGATGGTGATGGGGTGCAGTAAACCTTCCTCTTATATCTCAGCAGACCAGACACGGGAAATTCTGCACCTGACTGCGACAACGTCACTTTCGGTTCTAGTTCAATGACGTTACTTTCAGTTCCGGTCCCGAGAACGTCATTTCCGGTCCAACCTCCCCAAGAACGTCACTTCCATTTCCAGTCCCCCAAGAACGTCACTTCCACCAACCTGTCCTAAAAGCAAGATAACCTCCACTTTGTATTCAGTTCTGTTTTGGACTCCGCTCCGTACAACCTATTTTGCCTTTCGCAGCCAGTATATGGATGGCTGCCCCAAACCTTTCTTCACGTGTCAAGGCTATTTATTTTCACACGACAGATCTGTTTTCATTTGAATTCTTCTCATTTCAGTGTCCGACGATAGTCGGCCAAGCATTGATGGACTTCACTTCCCCTCACCAAGTACTTCCATCGTTGCAATGTCCTGGTAAAAAAACACTAACGTTCATTCGCCGATTAGCTGGGAAGAAGTCCGAGAGTGAATACAGAAGACGAATCTCTTGATTGCATGTCGTGGATTTGGATGTTTCCAGCACTGCTGGATGTAGATGGTGCTCTCTGGTTGCTAAGAAAATTCTCTACAACTAATCCTTGAATGTCTTCCATGCGATTTCTCCAGCCCCACGAGCAGATTTTTGAACCGCTTGTCATTGATAAACAAGTTTGGTTTGTGGACCCTTCAGTTTAGCATCAGTTAATTTGTGGAATTGTTGGACTCAAATATTGAAATTCTTCACCTTTCTTGTTCATTGCTTTCTTAAAACGTTTCATCGGTCCAAGTTTTAAATGATGAGGATGCAAAAAATATCTTTGTTGAGTCGACAAGTGGTTTATGGGCCACACTTTTCTGCCCCGGAGTGGCCAGGTCTTTAATGTCATGAGGAATTCTGTCTTTTTTTTGTGCCATTCATTTATGTTGCTTTTGTTAACGATGTACGTTGCCTGTTTGTTTTTGATTTTATCTTTTAGCTACCCGTGTTAAGTCGTTTGTGGGTGGAGTTAGGCTTAGGGGTGTCTTTACCTGTGTTAGTCCCATGAATTTGGTGGGTGATCCCCTCCCAAGAGGCGGGGCCACCTGCCCATCACCACCAGGGACCGCCTTCTAACTCTATAAATCTGGAGGGTCTCCCATAGTTCGCAGAAGTTCGTTTTGAATGTGCTAGGGAGTTCTGGCAAGTTCTAGTGTTTTACTGGGCTTTTGTGATTCTTCTCGATTCCTAATCTTTTCTTGCTCTGTTTACTGTCCAGTAATGCTCACTAC
This sequence comes from Erpetoichthys calabaricus, assembly GCF_900747795.2. NCBI lineage: Eukaryota > Metazoa > Chordata > Cladistia > Polypteriformes > Polypteridae > Erpetoichthys > Erpetoichthys calabaricus. The sequence goes on along the minus strand of NC_041410.2, from coordinate 85,532,131 downwards.
AGGGGGATATACAGTTAGGTCCATAAATATTTTGGACAGAGACAACTTTTTCTAATTTTGGTTCTGTACATTACCACAATGAATTTTAAATGAAACAACTCAGATGCAGTTGAAGTGCAGACTTTCAGCTTTAATTCAGTGGGGTGAACAAAACGATTGCATAAAAATGTGAGGCAACTAAAGCATTTTTTTAACACAAACCCTTCATTTCAGGGGCTCAAAAGTAATTGGACAAATGAAATAACTGGAAATCAAATGTTCATTTCTAATACTTGGTTGAAAACCCTTAGCTGGCAATGACAGCCTGAAGTCTTGAACTCCTGGACATCACCAGATGTTGGGTTTCCTCCTTTTTAATGCTCTGCCAGGCCTTTACTGCAGCGGCTTTCAGTTGCTGTTTGTTTGTGGGCCTTTCTGTCTGAAGTTTACTCTTCAACAAGTGAAATGCCTGCTCAATTGAGTTAAGATCAGGTGACTGACTTGGCCATTCAAGAATTTTCCACTTCTTTGCTTTAATAAACTCCTGGGTTGCTTTGGCTGTATGTTTTGGGTCATTGTTCATCTGTATCATGAATCAATTTGACTGCATTTAGCTGGATTTGAGGAGACAGTATGTCTCTGAACACCTCAGAATTCATTCAGCTGCTTCTGTCCTGTGTCACATCATCAATAAACACTAGTGTCCCAGTGCCACTGGCAGCCATGCACGCCCAAGCCATCACACTGCCTCCACCGTGTTTTACAGATGATGTGCTATGCTTTGGATAATGAGCTGTTCCACGCCTTCTCCATACTTTTTTCTTGCCATCATTCTGGTAGAGGTTCATCTTGGTTTCATCTGTCCAAAGAATGTTTTTCCAGAACTGTGCTGGCTTTTTTAGATGTTCTTTAACAAAGTCCAATCTAGCCTTTCTATTCTTGAGGCTTATGAGTGGCTTGCACCTTGCAGTGCACCCTCTGTATTTACTTTCATGCAGTCTTCTCTTTATGGTAGACTTGGATATCGATACGCCTACCCCCTGGAGAGTGTTGTTCACTTGCTTGGCTGTTGTGAAGGGGTTTCTCTTCACCATGGAAATGATTCTGCGATCATCCACCACTGTTGTCTTCCGTGGACGTCCAGGTCTTTTTGCGTTGCTGAGTTCACCAGTGCTTGATTTCTTTCTCAGGATGTACCAAACTGTAGATTTTGCCACTCATAATATTGTAGCAATTTCTTGGATGGGTTTTTTCTGTTTCCGCAGCTTAAGGATGACTTCTTTCACCTGCATGGAGAGCTCCTTTGACCGCATGTTGTCTGTTCACAGCAAAATCTTCCACATGCAAGCACCACACCTCAAATCAACTCCAGGCCTTTTATCTGTTTAATTGATAATGACATAACGACGGACTTGCCCACACCTGCTCATGAAACAGACTTTGAGTCAATTGTCCAATTACTTTTGAGCCCCTGAAATGAAGGGATTGTGTTCAAAAAGTTGCCTCACATTTTTATGCAATCGTTTTGTTCACCCCACTGAATTAAAGCTGAAAGTCTGCACTTCAACTGCATCAGAGTTGTTTCATTTAAAATTCATTGTGGTAATGTACAGAACCAAAATTAGAAAAAAGTTGTCTCTGTCCAAATATTTATGGACCTAACTGTACTACCAAGCCCCAGCTTTATAAATAAATAAATAAAAGTGTAAACACAGAAACTTACAAAAAAAAATAAAAAGTTTTAATTTCCACAAAATGCATTCTGTGAAACTGTGATGTTCCAAACAGCACGATGGCAAAATGGTGTCACCTAAAACACAATCCAAGTCCCGAGTCACAAATAAAGAGAATAGTCAGAAAATGCAGGAAAAAAGGTTCAGAAACCAGGAAAATCACAAAAGCAGAGCAAAACACAAGAACTCGCCAGAATCCCCAACTACATCTGAACTGAACCTGCCAGGAACTATGGGAGACCCTCCAGATTTACAGGGCAGTTCCTGGCAGAGGTCGGCAGGTGGCCCCGCGTCTTGGGAGAGGATCACCCACCAAATTCAGGTAAGCTTAACGACAAGATCAAAACACAAAGTACAATGCGCATCATCAACAAAAGCAACATTAACATAAATAAAATGGGACAAAATGAGCAAAAAGGGCATGAAACAAGACCCCTGGATGAAAAATGACAACATGAAATGAGACCCTTTCTCCACACTTAGTATATCCAAGCTGCATTCCTCGCAGCAGTGCCAGCATGTTTAGATCACCACAGATGTTCTGGTAGTAGTTGATATCCTGCTTTATGTATACTTATGATATGTGAGGAAGTCACAAAAAAAAATTGACAATTGCAATAAAACGGCACACAATAGGAGAATGTCATTGTGAGTTTTTTGTGATCAGCAGGGCAAAATCCACAAGATTCACCAAAAAGTGTTCAAGAAGCAAAATCTTCATTGTCTGATGCTACGAACACACGAACCAGTGATGCAAGCCATGGATTAATCTCTTGGTAAGGGCTAAAAATTGTACATTTAGAAAGAAAGAAAGAAAGAAAGAAAGAAAGAAAGAAAGAAAGAAAGAGTAAATGGAGTAGAAATCAAGAAAGAGTAAATGGAGTAGAAATCAAGAAAGAAAGAAAGAAAGAAAGAAAGAAAGAAAGAAAGAAAGAAAGAAAGAAAGAAAGAAAGAAAGAAAGAAAGAGTAAATGGAGTAGAAATCAAGAAAGAAAGAAGTAAATGGAGTAGAAATCAAGAAAGAAAGAAAGAAGTAAATGGAGTAGAAATCAAGAAAGAAAGAGTAAATGGAGTAGAAATCAAGAAAGAGTAAATGGAGTAGAAATCAAGAAAGAAAGAAAGAAAGAAAGAAAGAAAGAAAGAAAGAAAGAAAGAAAGAAAGGTAAATGGAGTAGAAATCAAGAAAGAAAGAATAAATGGAGTAGAAATCAAGAAAGAAAGAGTAAATGGAGTAGAAATCAAGAAAGAAAGAAAGAAAGAAAGAAAGAAAGAAAGAAAGAAAGAAAGAAAGAAAGAAAGAAGTAAATGGAGTGGAAATCAAGAAAGAAAGAGTAAATGGAGTAGAAATCAAGAAAGAAAGAAAGAAAGAGTAAATGGAGTAGAAATCAAGAAAGAAAGAAAGAAATCAAGAAAGAAAGAAAAAGAGTAAATGGAGTAGAAATCAAGAAAGAAAGAGTAAATGGAGTAGAAATCAAGAAAGAAAGAAAGAAAGAAAGAAAGAAAGAAAGAAAGAAAGAAAGAAAGAAAGAAAGAAAGAAAGAGTAAATGGAGTAGAAATCAAGAAAGAAAGAAGTAAATGGAGTAGAAATCAAGAAAAAGAAAGAAGTAAATGGAGTAGAAATCAAGAAAGAAAGAGTAAATGGAGTAGAAATCAAGAAAGAGTAAATGGAGTAGAAATCAAGAAAGAAAGAAAGAAAGAAAGAAAGAAAGAAAGAAAGAAAGAAAGAAAGAAAGAAAGAAAGAGTAAATGGAGTAGAAATCAAGAAAGAAAGAAGTAAATGGAGTAGAAATCAAGAAAGAAAGAAAGAAGTAAATGGAGTAGAAATCAAGAAAGAAAGAGTAAATGGAGTAGAAATCAAGAAAGAAAGAAAAAAAGAAAGAAAGAAAGAAAGAAAGAAAGAAAGAAAGGTAAATGGAGTAGAAATCAAGAAAGAAAGAATAAATGGAGTAGAAATCAAGAAAGAAAGAGTAAATGGAGTAGAAATCAAGAAAGAAAGAGTAAATGGAGTAGAAATCAAGAAAGAAAGAAAGAAAGAAAGAAAGAAAGAAAGAAAGAAAGAAAGAAAGAAGTAAATGGAGTGGAAATCAAGAAAGAAAGAGTAAATGGAGTAGAAATCAAGAAAGAAAGAAAGAAAGAGTAAATGGAGTAGAAATCAAGAAAGAAAGAAAGAAATCAAGAAAGAAAGAAAAAGAGTAAATGGAGTAGAAATCAAGAAAGAAAGAGTAAATGGAGTAGAAATCAAGAAAGAAAGAAAGAAAGAAAGAAAGAAAGAAAGAAAGAAAGTAAATGGAGTAGAAAGAAAGAAAGAAAGAAAGAAAGTAAATGGAGTAGAAATCAAGAAAGAAAGAAAGAAAGAAAGAAAGAAAGAAAGAAAGAAAGAAAGAAAGAAAGAAAGAAAGAATCAAATACAGATCCATTCATTTCTGAAAGACCCCAAAGAATTTCTCTTAAACAATCCAAAACCAAACGATAATGGGTAAATCTTTATGATATCAATTCCGTTAGAAAATTGGTAACAGAAAACGAATACAAGCCGTTCTGTTGGGGTCTCTAAAGTTGCTTACTCCCACATGCATAACATGGCGCTCCAATTTAAACAGAGAAGAGACAACAGATTTACTCTAAACCACAGTTATCCTCTAAAAGAATGAATCAGAAAATGTGCATTAGCAGTTTAGGCCACTTGCTATCTAAGCAATGAGAGAGTTGGCCACAAAAATGAAAGGCAAATTAGCCGAAATCAAGTATAAAACCACTCTGCGGAACATGAAAAAGTGATGTCATTTGCTTCTATTTTTCAAAAACGATCCCTAATTCTGTTCTCATTTTGCATAGTTCTTGACAACTATGAGCAATCATCTTTTCTTGTTCAATAATCCTCAAAAGACATTTTTGCGGTTGCACTTTAGCGAGATACACTATCAAAGCCAATGGGGCGAGGAGGAGGAGGAGGAGGAGGAGGAGGGAGTTTTCCTCAAGCTCCAAAAGCCGAGGGTGGTCATATTCATCTGAAGTTAATTGTAATAGTCCTGTGTTCCACTGCTTTTGATCTCAACAAATGCAGGAAGAAGAACGGAAATCTTTCACATGTGAAAAGGGTGCTAGGGCAAGGGCGCCACCGGGGATGGAACAGGGATACCACTATCTGGCATAAGGCCTCTAGGAGAGAAAAGGAGATTCCTGCAAAAAGTTCCTGCACAGGCCAGTATGGAAAGACAGAGGCTGTCAGTAGGTGGGGTGCGAGTAAAAGGGGGCACCACTGAATGAAGAAATGAGGTTTAGTATGGATGGAGATATTGTACGTCCTTCCAGGTAACACAAAGGCAGATGATCCAGTGGGTGCTGCAAAAGATGGACCATCTTACCCTTTCAAAGTTGGGAACTTCCAGCTAGGAGTGGCTCTTCCCAACACTGCAGACTAACAAGCCATAAAAATTAAATAAGCTCTGAGACTGGCAAAGATTGATTTCTAGTCGAGCAGTTGTGTAGGGGTGAGGGCCTGTGGCCACTGTGAACATCCGGGACCGAACGTTGTCCACCCCTGTAGTGGAGGAAATCAAGAAGCACAGTTGAAAATTTGACGAGGCTCTCTGCATTGTGCCTTGTCTTTATGCTAACCAGTTTCTGTTGTACTTTATATTTTTCTGGTTTATGCATATTTGGGCTTGTCCACTACTTGGATTAGTGCTGGATGAGGTGTTGATGAGGCCAGCAGGAGGCGCTTACCCTGTGGTCTGAATGTGGATCCCAATGTACCAGTGCAGAGATGGGAGATGTGTCGACCTGCAGAGCCACAGCATCATACGTCACCGCAGGTCTACGCCAAAGAACTATGATTACAATGGGATGTGTGCCTGGCTGTGGGATTATGTGCCCTGGTGCCTTGTTTTTACTTATTTAGGACAAGTTGTACCCCACGCAGAATTCCAGACCAGAAGTGAAGCCATCCTTTGCTTATCTGCTGCAAAAAATACGCCCATTGGACCTCTGAGGCACACGGATCAGGCAGCTTGCAGAGGAGAGAATCGTCTATTGTTCAATACAATAAAATTGTAAACGTTCATCGTTCATACATGTCACCTCACTTCAAGCGAAACACCAATCGCCGATACTAAATGTACCTGAACGGCTGCTATTCCAAGCCATCCACAGAATCCCATTGTTTTTCCATTTGAACCGTCAGAAACTTCCTTGATTCCAAAGACAGCAGTTGAAATCATTCAAGTAAGGTCCTCCCAATGCTGTCGTTTGTAAATTAATCAATCTACAGATATCTTCATTTTAACTAATCCTATTTGTGTACAATAGCCAGTGTAGGTTAACGTAGTACCGACAGGCTATGGCTCAGAAGCCCTTATTGAACATGGGATTGGGGGCAACGGAAATACGAACGAGCAATTCAGACTAGGGAATCCATTCCCAGGAATTCGAAAATTCCGCATTTCATTCCCAGGAATCCCGGGCTGTGAACGTTTTTTTGACCGACACTTATTTTTAATAAAACTACTGCAATATGTTGACACAAATAAAAGACTAACCTTATCTACAAGCAGTTCATGCTGTCATAGAAGTACATGTATCTTTAGTTGTGGTAATAAGAGCATAGAAAGCACAACATTCTTACAGGTGGCGCAGTGGTAGTGCTGCTGCTTTGCAGTAAGGAGACTGTCGAAGATTGTGGGTTCGCTTCCCGGTTCCTCCCTGTGTGGATAGCGCTTTGAGTACTGAGAAAAGCGCTATATAAATGTAATGAATTATTATTATTATTATTGTGTCCATGCAGAAGTACGCCAGCCGCTGAGAAAGCACGCTCTGCCTCTACTGAAGTAGGCGGCACAATCATCAGAAACTGATACACTTGTTCTAAACAACGCCAGATACTGATACACTTGTTCTAAACAACGCCCGTGCTTGCCGTTGCGCTGAAACACCGCCATTTCAGCTTTTACTGATGCATCCAGTTTCTTGTCAGCATTATGTGATGGCAAGTATCTTGGCACAGATAATGCGGATGCAACAGACTGGCGCATTGCAATTTCAAGTTGTTGTTCAAAGCTGTTGCCCGATAAAGTGCAAGCTGCAGCAATGGTGCCACCTTAATTATTTTCAACTATAACTCCATTATTTCTTGATCGATTTTTACACTTTTACACACTATATATGCGAGCTTGGCCGTTCCCGTTTTCCCAGGAATTACAGCAGTTTCATTCTCGGGAATGCGGGAATGTAAAATGTCCGAGTTCAGTTCAGATGGAGCTATTGCTTGAGCATTTGCATCAGCCATCACCCCTCGACCTCACAATGCCACCTCCTGACCTTCTTTTTTCCAGCAATTAGCTTCAACTTTGGATGTTAGCGAGAGCTTAGAATTTTAGTTCTGGTCTACGACCTTTTTGCCTTTTTGTTTTTGGATATTCTTCTGTTTTAAGATCTTTGCCTTTTCTGGATTACAGACTTGCTAAATAAAACTTCATCACTAAGGCCAGGTTTATATTTCACGCGACATGACGCGTGCTCCAGCGGACGCTACTGCTACACAAGATTTTACTGTTCATACTTGCGCGCTTACTTTACGTAAATCTGGAAGATTCCACCAGGTGGCAGTGCGAGATATCATCACGGTGAGAAAACGTTCGGCTTCGCTGTGTTATGAATTGCCTGAAACGTTCATTAAATTCTGAGGACAATTTGCCGCAATATCTCTGAAAAGGATGTTTAATGATTAAATCCATCAATCCAGCGATGTGCCCATTCCAGCTGGCATTGGGCATGAGGCAGAAACAATTCCTGGATGGGGCATCAGCTCATCGCAAGGTGAATACTTTCTCAAAAGAAAAGGGGCCAGGTTTTAAATCCATAAAGACGTGTCACTCTCCGTGGGCGCGATTGCACGGCCGCGGGGAGTTAATTGGAGTAGTCGGAGTGAGTCGCACCTGCACGTGTGGGGGCGTTCGTTCGCAATTGCTTCATTGGCTTCCTGTGGTGTGTGTATATATATATATATATACAGGCCGGCACAAAGGAAGGGGAATGAATCGAGAAATCGGGATGGACAGAGGAAAAAGAGGTTAAAGGACGTGTAAAGGCAGGTTTGGAAAGAGGATCTGGTCACCTGACGGTTTTGAAGCAGAATGAGCTGGGACCCCACGAAGAAGCGTTTGGTTGTGGCGCTGTATGGGCTAGTCCACCCCACTGAATGTTCGGGTCAGTGGGGTGAGCAAGGCAGGTGTCCCCCCCGAGGGATCTGAGGAGCGACTACGTGAGCATGAAGGAAGAAGGGAGGCGAGCCGACCTAGGACGGTCCGGCAGTGATGTCTTTAATGGAAGCCAAGACGGAGGTCGGCCAAAAGGAGCTCGTGGCTGTTGGGTCTCCGCCGGCTACATGACTTATGGGTGAGCCAGGGAGAATGAGAGAAGGAGGCATGCTAAGATCGTAATAAGCGCAGTGGTCGCAATGCTGCCTCGCAGTTAGGAGACCCGGGTTTGCTTCCCGGGTCCTCCCTGCGTGGAGTTTGCATGTTCTCCCCGTGTCTGCGTGGGTTTCCTCCGGGCGCTCCGGTTTCCTCCCACAGTCCAAAGACATGCAGGTTAGGTGGATTGGTGATTCTAAATTGGCCCTAGTGTGTGCTTGGTGTGTGGGTGTGTTTGTGTGTGTCCTGCGGTGGGTTAGCACCCTGCCCGGGATTGGTTCCCTGCCTTGTGCCCTGTGTTGGCTGGGATTGGCTCCAGCAGACCCCCGTGACCCTGTGTTCGGATTCAGCGGGTTGGAAAATGGATGGATTTTAACGTCAGATTTTAAAGGATTTACTGTATTTATTGGTTTTTATCCCAACGTTTCACTGTTTTTAATGGATTTATTTATTGGAACGGTGTAGCACTGCGCTTTGTTTTGACACAACTGTTTATTTTAATAAAAGCACCTTGGCACTTTTTGAATGATCCCCTGGCTTCATTAGAGAATTGTCCTCATCTGTCAGCTCATCTCGGTGACATTACAGACGGTGTCGGGTTGAGAGCTCCCAGCAGTCGGATGGGAGCGTGGAGCAAACGTGCATCATCACAAACACAAGCACGCACTCACATACATTGGCGTCATTTTAGCGTCACCAAACCTGCATATCTTTGGAAGGAAACCGGAGCCCACTGTGGAAACTCCAGGCAGGGAACACCAGTGACGTGACTCCCTGTGAGACAGCAGCACTACCCCTGAGCTACCGTGCCGCCCCCACATGTGTAATTATTAACAGTATTCATTATTTAAACGAAATTAACAATTTATCTGTAAAATGTAATATACATACTTTAATGCATTTCATCATGAAAGTGCTATCAAGTATAAATCTAAGGATTCTAAACGTGCAGAGAGTTGGAATATCATACATGGAATGTGTTCTGTGTGGCGATTGCTGCTTGCTGCTGCGGTCAGGTCAGGAGGAAGCCCCAGAAGCACGTAGTGATTAACAACGGGGTCGGTTTTAAGATGATGTTTATGACAGTCTACTTTAATGATAAAGTAAACTATGAGATTAAAGTGGACATTTTGAGATTAAAGCCGAAATCTCCACTTTAATCACTAAATACACCTTTACACTGTGTCCTTAATTTTTCTTCACTGTGGCTCAAATACAGTGCTGTACTAAAAAAAAAGAAAAGACGGCACCGAAGATGGTATGCGAGAATTTTAAAATGCATCGTGTCATTACATTGGGGAATATGTGACGCTTGAATATAAAAGCACCACGAATACATCTGTATGTCGCCATTTTGCTTCACCACATCGGACCGCTCATTAAACATCGAAGCGCGCACATCGATCCTCAAAGCGGCCTTCTGTCACATGTAGACAATAAACAGACACTCTGACTTTATTACACTGCACCCTCCCCGACTTTTTATCGGTACAGCAACTCACACACGCGTTGCGTTAATTTCTGTGGATGTGCTCAGAGGATGCATCAAATGAACGCTGGGAACGTACGACAGCGATGTTGCGTGCGCGTACGCGTTCTGAGCGTGAAGTATAAATGAACCCTTACAGTAACGTGTCTGCCCAATGATTTACATTCTAAATTTCATGCATCCAGTCAACTGTGCTTGAGGGAGACACAAGTCGCAGAGGGTATCATTAAAATAGAACTTGTTCACCGGAGAGCTGGTGTAACATGCAGATCTAAATGAATGATCGAGCAACATCGCCATCTGAATCTTCCCATGTCTGGTGAATTCCATACGATAAAGGCTGCTAAGTAAGATGGTAAGCGGCAAGGGCAGAATGAACACAGGAGCTATGGGGGGGCACTGGTGGGCACAGACAGCAAAGTCAACCTAAGCGGGACGCCGAACCAGCAGACAAAGGGTTACAATGTGGCTAAATCTTAGCGAGCTGCCTGACAAACACAAGCGTAGCGACTTAAAAAGAGCCGTTTGGAATTCTAAACGAACACTTTGGTCACTTGGCATATTTATAAAACATACAATTTCACCTTACACACTGTAGTTAGTTAGTGCTGCACGGTGGGGCAGGAAAGACAAACGGTCTGGGCAGGAATTTGGAGAAATCGTATTCTCCTGATGAGAGGGAAGGGGGCTGAAAATTAAAACAGGCAGGTGGTACAGTGACAAAGGTTTAGTTTAGAAGTTTGTGAAAAAGAACATACTCGTCATTCGGCATACGCTAAGCCTGACTGGCTCACCACTAATACTGTGACAATGTCCATGAACCCCACCTCGTGAATCTTAACAGAGGGTTTAAGAGACACCAAACGTCAACAGAGCATTTCTTTCAGGGGTTCGAACCAGGGGTGGGGTTGGACGGGGTTTACGTGTTGTGTCTTAAGTGGGGGGGATCACTCGAACAAATATGCAGCTACGCTAAGCTTGACTGGTTCAGCACTAATACTGTGACAATGTCCATGAACCCCACCTCGTGAATCTTAACAGAGGGTTTAAGAGACACCAAACGTCAACAGAGCATTTCTTTCAGGGGTTCGAACCAGGGGTGGGGTTGGATGGGGTTTACGTGTTGTGTCTTAAGTGGGGGGGATCACTCAAACAAATATGCAGCTATTGCTCATGCAGTGAAAAGAAAAGTAACTTGGAACCACCAGTGCTTCCAGCCCACTATAAACAAATGGAGAAACTGCCTCTTTATGGAAGGGGCTCCCCAACAAATCTGCCCATTTACAAAAAGGGCAGCAATAGCAGGATCGGCCAGAAGAAGTTTAAATCTGGGGCTTCTTTAGCAAAAATAATTTAACTCTTGACCATGGGAGGAGTAAGTTTGGGTTTGGCCAGAAGTAACCCAAGCTTGTGGAGAGCAGCTGCTGAAAAACAATCCTGCGAGTCACATTGTCACAGACAGACCATGAAAGGTACCATAGAGCAGGGATGTCGAACTCCAGGCCTGCAGGGCCGCAATGGCTACAGGTTTTCATTCTAACCCTTCTCCTAATCAGTGACCAGTTTTCACTGCTAATTAACTCCTTTTCCCTTCATTTTAAAAGCCCTGTTTTTAAGGATTCAGTCATCCGAGTTGATTCCATTCTTCATTAAATGACAGCCAAACAGAAATGTGATGTGAAATGAGCTGACAGATGACCAGCTAAACTGGGATTTCACACTCCAACCAATCTCTTAATGAGAAGCTGATTCTTACTGTTAATTAAACCCGTTGTTTAATTCCACAGCTTGTTGCTGCTCTCATTCTGACACAGTAGACATTTCCAAAACTGTTGATTTTTCTGTTTTTTCTAAGAACGTCACCAAAATGATTGGTGATTTAAGCAATCAGCCTTACTGAGACCTTCACCTTTCCTTACTTTCAGCTACTGAGTGATGGGCACAGGTGAGCTGGTCATGTGTCGGCTCGTTTCGTGTCTCATTATTGTTTGGCTGTTAATTAAGGAAAAAGAAACAACTAAGGGGCCTGAGTCTAGTGAATTAAAACTGAGGAAAAATAAGTTAATTAGCAGCACAATCTGGTCACTAATGAAGATGGTTAGAATGAAAACCTGCAGCCACTGCGGCCCTCCAGGACCGGAGTTCGACGCCTGTGCCATAGAGTGTGAAAGGTGCTATATAAAATAAGACCCTTCTCAAGGATTCCAAATTCATGAGTTGATTAAATGATGTCAAGTCTTCAGGACCAGAGTAAGTAAAACAGCCCCTTACAAGGATGCTCCCACCACCATGCATGACAGGAGGGATACATTTGTTTTGTTTGTGGTAGGCTTGTGAGTGGCTCTCCGCCAAACATGTGGCACCTTGTTGTGCCCAAATAAATCATTTTGGGGCTCATCTGTCGAGAGAACTGTCTTCCTGAATGTGTCAGGTGGTCTCTGGCAAACTTCACACAGGCTGCTTTGTTCATTTGTGACAGAAGGGGCTTCTTTCTGGTGACCCTTCCATAGATGGCATTCCTGCTCACAGCTCTTCTTTTCATTCTGTGCATTAGAGGCAACAAGGGAGGCTTCTAATTCTCTGGATGTTCTTTCAAGAGTTCCTTTTTCATGATCGTTTTATTATTTGGTTTCAAAAAACAAGATCACCATAAAAATGTTAAAAGGACATTTTCATATATCGACGTGAAAGAAACCCACTCTGGAGCTATATAAAGATGATTCTTCTCTTTGTAGGCATTGGTAAATTTCTGAAATTTTTGGCTCAAATATATGTGCATCGATAAAATTACTTTATACCAGTCCAGAAGCCTCAGTTTGTATTAACAACCTGATCTCAAATTACTTCAAACTAGAATGAGGTACTTGACAAAGGTGCCCTGCATCACCATTGCTTTTTGCAATTGCCATTGAGCCACTAGCCATCCATTTTTAAAATACATTTGAGATAAAGTGGATTACCAGAGAAGGACTTGAACGGAAAATATCACTATACACAGATGATATGGTACAATCAGACTTAGAAACAACATCTTCACAACTAGTCCCTAATGTACTAGAAGACTTTCAAGAGAAAATCATTTTGAATAAAAGTGTTCTTTTTGCAGTGAACTCTCTAGCACACCATACTCAACTGGACATCTACCCATTTATTTTATTAGAACAGTTCAGATATCTAGGGGTAAACATCACAAGTAAATGTAAAGATCTTTTCCAACACAATTTTGTTATGAGCATGGAAAAGAAAATCCAACAAAGGTGAACAGATGGCCAACCCTCCATCTCACATTAGCAGGGAGAATCAATACCTGTCAAGATAAACAATCATCCCAAACTTCTTTTTCTATTTCAGAGCATCTTTATATAAATTAACAAATCATTCTTTAAGAAATTAAACTCAATTATAACCTCATTTATTTTGAATTTGAGATGTCCACCCATTCAAAAGGTGACTCTGCAAAGACCTAAAGCAGACGGTGGCATGGCACTACCTAAGTTTCAATTTGATTACTGGGCCGCAAATATACAAGTGATAAAAACCTGGAAACTGAGGAAAGTTGATTAATTTACACAAGCCTGGTCTGTAGCGAAAATAATCTTTCTGTACTTTATTTATATACCCTGATTTGTGCCCCAGTAGATACAAATTATTGTTAATATACCAATAACCCAACTGTCCATTAATCACTCATAATAGGAAACCAATGCAGGAAGCACTTCAAGGCAGAGGCGCTTTTATCCGTTGCTTCAACCCTCTCAAACCCACACAGTATTCAATGTCTGTTAAACGCTTGGGATTAAGACACTGTGGCGGACGGCGGGCTACTCAACTCGGCTGGGACGCCCAAAGAAGAGAAGGATGGGGGAAGGCAGCTACAATGAGACACTGCCTTCCCCAAGACGCCGGATGGCAAGTTCCCTTGATTCCCGCAGGGCATCATAGAATCTGTAGTTCGGCATCACAGCCCAGCTGGGTACTGAGGGTGCCGCCAGGAGACGCTGCAGAAAGATCTGGGGATTTGTATTTCCCATATAGCCCAGAAGTACTCCCAAGTCACGGGGTCAGAAACCTCAAAGTACTTCCGGGATGAAGAAAACCTCAAGTCCTCCATCTGACCCGGAAGTGCTGGCAAGTCATGGGGATGGAAGAACGGAAGCACTTCCGGGTCAAGGACTATATAAAGGACTACTGAGGACCCAGCAAGCGAGCCGGGATTTGGCAGGTAGTAGGACAGAGCTTGCTGGGAACAGTGGAGTAGAGATTTGTGTTGATTGTTGTGCTGATTATTGTTGTTTTGCCTGTGTATGGTGGCGGAGGTGCTTTTGGACACTATTTCAAGAAGAAAGAGAATTAAAGACCTTCTTGGTGATTTTACCCTGTTTTCAGTGTGTCTGTCTGTTGGGTTGAAAGAGACAACAGCGACCTCTAGCGTCTAACAACACGTTTTGTATTTTGCATCTTATGGACAATTACAATTGAAATTTAACTTCCCAGCAACACAATTTTTCCACTACTTTCAAAATCGAAACTTCGCTTAAAGAAAATTACCCTGGACATGGTGCCAGTCCATCGCAGGGCGAACACGCACACCAGGGTCAATGTAGAGCCTCTAATTCACCTAAGCTGCGTGTCTTTGGACTGTGGGAGGAAACCTGTGAACCTGGAGGAAACCCACACAGACACGGGGAGAACACACAAACTCTGCCTGGGACACGAACCCTCATCTCCTTACTGCGAGGCAGCAGTGTTACCACTGCACCACCATGCCGCCCCCATTTCATTGGTTATCTCTGTTAATTGGCTCACATTCCATCGCTGGTCCACCTGATTCTGCTTGCCACAGAACTTCTTTTTACACCTGCACAGTTACTGTATACTCTGTGTATTATTTGGCTGAATGGGCACTTTCAGACAAATCTTAATACATAATTCGCCAGTATCCTCACTCGCTCACTCACTCCCGTCCGAAGCCGAATGCGTAGTCGCCTTCTGCGCAGCTGCCTGAAAAACCTTACAAGACCGATAATGCGGCAGGCGGCGGATTTACAGCCGCGAAAATTCAAAGAGAAAGGCGACTACGGCCACGAAAATTCAAAGAGAAAGGCAACTTCGACCGACATCCAACCCCAACATCGCGGGAGGCGGCGGAATTACGGCTGCAAAAATTCGAAGAGAAAGTCGACTTCGATTAAAGCTCTAGAGGCCTGAAAGGCGATTTCGACTACAGCTCAAGGCCTAATTACGCATTCATTCAATACACCTATATCAGGTTTGTAGTGCTTATACTTATTATATATTATACTACTAGACAAAGAGCCCGTTTCGACAACGTAAGATGAAACGGGCACGAGTGGAATAATAAGTATAAGCACCACAAACCTGATATAGGTGTATTGAATGAATGTGTAATTAGGCCTGGAGCTGCAGTCGAAATCGCCTTTCAGGCCTCTAGAGCTTTAATCGAAGTCGCCTTTCTCTTTGAATTTTTGCGGCCGTAAATCCGCCACCTGCCGCGATGTTGGTCTCGTAAGGTTTTTCGGGCAGCTGTGCAGAAGGCGACTGTGCATTCGGCTTCGGAGAGACATGAGTGAATGAGTGAGTGAGTAGTAGTGATGGGTCGTTCTTGAACGATTCGTTCATTTTGAACGAATCTTTAATGTGACTCGGGAAGAACGAGTCGTCTCGTGGGAGTGAGTCGTTCAGTCGCGCATGCGCATTTGCGCAACTTTCTATAGTTTTTCGAGTCTTCGGGTTTTTCGAGTCGTTCGTTCATCACGTGACAGCCCCATAAGCTTAACCAACTCAGTCTGAGCCGGAAAGAGAATTGATTAGTTCATTCCTCGAGTCTTTCGTTCTTTTGTCACGTGACCACTTACCGGCTCAGTAGTAGCGAATCATAGACTAAAGACCCAGGTAAACAATGAATTAATATTTTCTGTTTCTTATAGCATTATAGCTTTGTCTTGTTTGAAGTGTGATCAACATTTATGTAAGCAGTAGATGTGTTAGGGAGGTAACAGGTAACATTTTAATTATATTTTGCTAAAATGAACGAAATGACTCGAAAAAAGATTCGTTCATTTTGCTGAACGAGACTCAAAGGTCCGAGTCGGTAAAATGATCCGAACTTCCCATCACTAGTGAGTAGAATGTTGAATTATATATAAGATTCCACTCATGCCCGTTTCATCTTACGTTGTCAAAACGGGCTCTTTGTCTAGTTCCAAATAAACATGCATGTAATGATCGGAAACGACAAAATTCAAAATATGCAAATGGGATCACAAATGTTCAGGCATGACTGTATTTTAATAGCAGCATTGGGATTATCACTGAACGTCATCAACAGCCTTTACAATTCAAATTTAGTAGCTCACTCCATTTCGAATATTGTAATAATTACGACTTCAATAGGACATTTTGTAGCCCACAGTCTGGCGCAGTAACATCTGTACATTACTACGGAATGCCCTTTGTGCCAAAACAAAAATCAATAAAATGGCAATTATGAAATAAGTACAGCGATATATAAATTGTGAAAAAATTGTGTAATTAAAAGTCATCTATTATGAAATTCAAAATCATTTTATTACTAGAGGTTTGGTTTCACAATGCCCTTATTTTTAACGACCCTTTTTATTTCACAATGTGACAAAGTGCTGCCTTAAAATGGTAATCCCCCAAAATAGCAGAAGTGAAAATTAAACACATGACAGTTATTTTCAATGAAATCGGAAGCCAGCTGCCATGTGTAGCTATGACAGATGTTTAAATGTTTTTAGCACAGAACAGTAATTACAATGAGTACCTCAGGTGGGAGTCATCACTCACACACGGCCGTCCAAGGATAAACTAAGCGGACATGAATGACAAATGCAAAACAAGACTGAAATATCAAGCAGCTGAAAAGGTGTGCATTTTAGTTGTCAGGATATCTGACCCCTTGTGGCAGTTTCGAGCAAAGCACTTAGCCGACACTTGACAGGTTATGGAACCCACTTCGATCATTTGTTTTCTGACAACTTTGTTTTAATTTATAATGTGGATATAACAGCATTTGATTCAAGTTCAGTATACTGCAAGGCAACACATCTGTGGTCTGGAAGTGCTGGGTGGGTTGCAGCATAATGGAGCAACGGTATCCATGATTAATGTGGGATCAAAACATCCAGAAGACAACATCAACAATCAGTGCAGCCGGTTCACACGCTTCGATCAATTACATGTCAAATTACTCACAATGAGGTGCAGACAATGGCTGTCAGCAGAAAGCAAGGGCTTCAGGATGTTTTAATCCAGATTAAAAGGGTCAGGGAAATCTGGAACTACACCTACCAAGGGTACGGCCCAGACAGCTTCAATAAAAATAAAAAATTCTGAAATGAGGCGGTTGAGCAATTTTCAATCAGCTAACAATACAGATTGAACCCGATGTTTTGTTAAAATGATTGTAGAGGTGAAACCTATAAAACATCGACTTCACACATAAGTGGAAAAAGATGATCAGAAGAAGGAGGAGGAAGAAGAACTGTAGAGGTGAAAGAAGTGGACTACAAGGTTGCCAGTTCACTTCCCACCTTCCATCCCCTGTTAAGTCCTTCAGCAAGTCCAGTATTCGACTTTTCTCTTCCTCGGCAGTGCTGAGAAACCATCCAGTGGGGGGCAACTGAGCCTCGCCCAGAAACTCCGCACCCTAACCTGTAAGTATCGACATCCCCAGAATGGTGTCACACTAGGAGCACAGGATGTCCCTGAACTTGACCCGCTCACTAATAGAGAAACCGAGCAGACATTTCTGCCATTGTGAAAGCCCATGTTCTGTTCTTGTGCCACCGACTGCCTATTTTAGTTCTTTGGTTTGGATTTTGACATCTGCGGTGGGTTGGCACCCTACCCGGGATTGATTCCTGCCTTGTGCCCTGTGTTGGCTGGGATTGGCTCCAGCAGATCCCCGTGACCCTGTATTTGGATTCAGCCGGTTGGAAAATGGATGAATGGATGGATGGATTTTGACATTAAATGGGGGTGGATGTCGATACTTACAGGTTAGGGTGCGGAGTTTCTGGGCGAGGCTCAGTTGCCCCCGCTGGATGGTTTCTCAGCACTGCAGAGGAAGAGAAAAGTCGAATACTGGACTTGCTGATGGACATAACAGGGGATGGAAGGTGGGAATTGAACTGGCACCCCTCAACTTTGTCCCCTCACAAGGAATCCTCCGTTCTTTTGTCTGTTCGCAGTGTGTACAATTCAACATCATTGCCGTAAAGAAATCCCCACAATAAAATAAGCCCCCTTCTTAGTCCCCACAGACACATTTCTAATGACTCACGTGTTTAAGGTTAGAACTGTAAACCCAAAGAACATTACCTGGACTCCTTTCATTCCACAGAGAAAGTAATACTGCCAAAGAGGTTTCGATTTATCAATATGGATCTCACTGGCAGCCCTCGTAAAATCACTGCAACAAAAAAAAGAAACGAAAAGACCATTACAAGTGGTGCACTGCTGCCATCTGCTGTTCAGCCCGATAAATGCAAACTGAAATTTTTTTGCAGGTTCTTGAAAGAGACAAAAGGCTCTTGGTCAACGCACAGTAAATAATTAAAACAGCCAAGTCAATGTCAGATCATTTCACCATATAAAAGGACTATCGAGGCTTTTTTTTTTTAATACCATGCTTACATGTTCTCCTTAAGGCCACATAGCTTTTCTCCAGGATAACCAGCCTTCCTCCCACACCCGAAAAGAAGTGTGCTGGGTTAACTGGCCATGTTAAACTGATGCCACGTGAGTGTGGGTGCCTCTGTGTGTGTGTGTGATGGGCTGGTTCCCGTCAGGATTAGCTTCTGCCTCACACCCTAACACTGAATTGGATTACGTTGGTCTAAGAAAGAAATGTGATCAATTACAGCTTTCTTGTGAGATGGAAAACTACAACGAGATCTTTAACCAAAGTCCACATGTCACTTACAGGTAAGCAGGATTGGTGTTGACCAACTGGATAAGTTGCTTTGGATTCGGAGACACTGCAGCCAAGATATCTTGCTCAATGGCCATCGGAAGCACTGCATATCCGCAGTAGTCAATGTGCTCCCCTAAAAAAAATTACAGTTTTAAGCTTATGGAATTACAGAATAAAAACATAACTATTTATGTTATAGAACTATGACCAGTCATAAATTAAGTAGAGTGGCTCCAGAAAAGAACCACTTTTAACACAAAATTATAAAAAAAAAATCAACTGCCACTGATCACTGTGAATTTATGACCTAGCCCTGCAACCACTAGCATCTAAGGAGCTTTGTTACACCTTATCAGAGAAACTGCTGATCCAAAGATAAGAAGGCCAGGGAGAACAGAAAAAGGGTAAAGGTAAG
The DNA here is from genome assembly GCF_900747795.2 of Erpetoichthys calabaricus. Classification (NCBI taxonomy): domain Eukaryota; kingdom Metazoa; phylum Chordata; class Cladistia; order Polypteriformes; family Polypteridae; genus Erpetoichthys; species Erpetoichthys calabaricus. Next base: position 85,513,142 of record NC_041410.2, on the reverse strand, counting down.
TTGGAAATGTTTTAGAACTGGCCCGACTCCATAAAAAAAGAGGAATGTGCTCTTGCTTTCGAATAATGCGGATGAACTGTCACATCTCATGGCGGCCCTCTGATACGGAAATACAGACTGTCAAAAGAGACAAGTTACATCGTCCTGTTAAATGATAATAATCATCCCTCTGAAAACAGGGACTCGGGAACTGCAATGATGAATCATTCCGACCTTATAGTTATATGTGGCGACTGGAAGGAACAACGACAAACCTCCATCAGTATGTGTCAGTCTCCACTCGTGAGCACATCAAGCTGGTGCTACTTCATTCAAATGATGCCTTTAAATGTAAACTTGGGGCACATCTGGGTAGATCTGACCACAATCTGATCCATCGAAGCACCTACACGTCAAAAGATCTATTGCCATTAGCCCAGCCTAAAGTTCTTGGGTCCAAATATGTGTGTCAGTTTGATACTTCACAGCTGTTTTACTTTTAACAAATATGGAAATATTACTAAAATCCTATTTTTGCTTTCTGGGATATTATGCGTTACCGGATGAGAAGGGGAAAAATTTAATTCAAATTATTTTAGAAGACGGTTGCCGCAGAATAAAATTTTAAAAAGTTGAAGGGGTCTGAATATCCTGTAAAAAAGCCTGGGTACGAAGGTTTAGCTCGGTCAACAGACATGGGGAGCTGGTCTCACAGTAAGAAGCGAGTAATGGAGCCCAAAGAATGTGGCGGTCCAACCCTTGGTGAACTGGCATCAAATGCGGAAACAACAGCACATTAGACGTCTAAGAAAAGTCAAACACCGAAATGCTAAAATACTTAAATAAAGGACAAGAATTAACTGGCTTTAGAAGACTTTATTTAACACTGCTGCTTCACGGTTTCAGAATCGAGGTTTCAAATACTAGCTATTGTTCAGCGTACGTAATTGCCCACTATAGCCTGGTCATTCAGTCCCCCTAATCATCCCCTGTCCTTTATTGGCTACATATCACGTCGACGACTAAGTGAAGAAGTAACAGCAGCACGTCGAAAAGAGACCCAAAAGCGTTGGAGAGAAAAGAAGGCAAAAAAAGAACAATAATAATCTACATGCAAATTCAGAAAATAAGGAAAGTAGTAATCAACCCGAACCAAGTGGAACTGAGAAGCTCGCAGGCAGTACCGCCGCTCCCTATACGCAGAGTACGCAGTCTGCACAGGGCACCAACTCCCAGGGGGGCACCATCCCAGCTGCTCAAAAAAATCGTTTTTATATATTATAATAATAAATTAATATTAATAATATACACATACAAATAAACAAAAATATAAACGTATATATTGCATTTTACGATGAACGCAGAGTAGGCTAAGCACACGTGAAGACGCACGCGCCCTCACCTCTGTTACGGCTGCCTAACTAATATTTGGGGGAGGGGCACAAAAGTAAATTTCTGCTTAGGGCACCCATTTGGCCAGCAGGTCCAATCGGGGTCAGAAATAAAAAACTTCATAAAGACGCTCAAAAGCGTTGTTGCGATACACATGCAGAGAAGGTAACAGATTATCCATTCATCCATCCATTATCCAACCCGCTATATCCTAACTACAGGGTCACGGGGGGTCTGCTGGAGCCAATCTCAGACAACACAGGGCGCAAGGCAGGAGACAAACCCCGGGCAGGGTGCCAGCCCACCGCAGGTTACAGATTATGAAAGAAGTAAAATTCGAACGTATCAGAAAAATGATAGTAAATATTGCATAGCGCTAAAAAAAACGAAAATTATGACTCGGTGAAATAACGCAACAGTAATAAGAGATTGAATATATGGCAAAAGTACCGTATGTAGATATTGTGAGGCTTTAAAACTTTAAGTCGGAGACTTGTAGATTGTCTAATTCATGTTGCCATCAGGGAAAAGTAGTGTTTCATCCCAATGAAGAGGCATCTCCACGAGAATTAAAAGATTTGTTGTTTGGTGAAAGTGAAATCCCGCGAAAGAAGATTTCAAGCCTCGCGAGACAAGACTTTATGCAATGAGATTTGGAAAAGACCCGCCTACATCTAACACATTTACAACCACGCACACGGTTCAATCATTTCTCATTTGTGTGAATGCTATTGTCAGACACAGTTTGTGCAGAGAGAAAGAAATGATATTCACTCACGCAGTTGTCACGATGTAATTTCAAACACGGAATGAAAATTCAATGCGATACTGACAAAAAGGTAAAAACGAAAAGAGATCGAATACATGGACATAGGAGATATGACAGAAGTATGTACATATTGTAAGGCTTTAAACTTTAAGTCGGAGACTTGTAGATCATCTAATTTGTGTTGTCATCAGGGAAAAGTGGTGTTGCCTCCCAGTGAAGAGGCGTATCCAAGAGAATTAAAAGATTTGTTGTTTGGTGAAAGTGAAATCCCGCGAAAGAAAATTTCAAGCCCCGCGAGACAAGACTTTATGCAAAGAGATTTGGAAAAGACCCGCCCACATCTAACACATTTCCAACCACGCACACGGTTCACGCAGTTGTCACGATGTAATTCCAAACACGGAATCAAAATTCAATGCGATACTGACGAAAAGGTAAAAACGAAAAGAGATCGAATACCAGAGAAGGACTTGAACGGAAAATATCACTATACACAGATGATATGGTACAATCAGACTTCCAAACAACATCTTCACAACTAGTTCCTAATGTACTAGAAGACTTTCAAGAGAAAATCAATTTGAATAAAAGTGTGCTTTTTGCAGTGAACTCTCTATCACACCATACTCAACTGGAAGGACATTTTCATATATCAACGTGAAAGAAACCCACTCCGGAGCTATATAAAGATGATTCTTCTCTTTGTAGGCATTGGTAAATTTCTGAAATTTTTGGCTCAAATATATGTGCATTGATAAAATTACTTTACACCAGTCCAGAAGCCTCAGTTTGTATTAACAACCTGATCTCAAATTACTTCAAACTAGAATGTGGTACTTGACAAAGGTGCCCTGCATCACCATTGCTTTTTGCAATTGCCATTGAGCCACTAGCCATTCATTTTTAAAATACATTTCAGATAAAGTGGATTACCAGAGAAGGACTTAAACGGAAAATATCACTATACAGAGATGATATGGTACAATCAGACTTACAAACAACATCTTCACAACTAGTCCCTAATGTACTAGAAGACTTTCAAGAGTAAATCAATTTGAATAAAAGTGTGCTTTTTGCAGTGAACTCTCTAGCACACCATACTCAACTGGACATCTACCCATTTATTTTATTAGAACAGTTCAGATATCTAGGGGTAAACATCACAAGTAAATGTAAAGGTCTTTTCCAACACAATTTTGTTATGAGCATGGAAAAGAAAATCCAACAAAGGTGAACAGATGGCCAACCCTCCATCTCACATTAGCAGGGAGAATCAATACCTGTCAAGATAAACATCCATCCCGAACTTCTTTTTCTATTTCAGAGCATCCTTATATACATTAACAAATCATTCTTTAAGAAATTAAACTCAATTATAACCTCATTTATTTTGAATTTGAGATGTCCACCCATTCAAAAGGTGACTCTTCAAAGACCTAAAGCAGACGGTGGCATGGCACTACCTAAGTTTCAATTTGATTACTGGGCCGCAGATATACAAGTGATAAAAACCTGGAAACTGAGACAAGTTGATTAATTTACACAAGCCTGGTCTGTAGCGAAAATAATCTTTCTGTACTTTATTTATATACCCTGATTTGTGCCCCAGTAGATACAAATTATTGTTAATATACCAATAACCCAACTGTCAATTAATCACTCATAATAGGAAACCAATGCAGGAAGCACTTCAAGGCAGAGGCGCTTTTATCTGTTGCTTCAACCCTCTCAAACCCACACAGTATTCAATCTCTGTTAAACGCTTGGGATTAAGACACTGTGGCGGACGGTGGGCTACTCAACTCGGCCGGGACGCCCAAAGAAGAGAAGGATGGGGGAAGGCAGCTACAATGAGACACTGCCTTCCCCAAGACGCCGGATGGCAAGTTCCCTTGATTCCCGCAGGGAATACATGGACATAGGAGATATGACAGAAGTATGTAGATATTGTAAGGCTTTAAACTTTTAAGTCGGAGACTTGTAGATCGTCTAATTCGTGTTGCCATCAGGGAAAAGTAGTGTTGCCTCCCTGTGAAGAGGCATATCCGCAAGAATTAAAAGATGAGATTGTTGTTGTCCCCGGACCTCCTTGTGGGGACTTTTAACATGAGATTCTGTCAAGTCACGCCCTACTTACAACCATTTTCAAATAAGATCACGGACATCTAACCTCTTAGTGGTGTAAAGGCTTTCATCAGACACACGCCCTGTGCTCTCAGCTCTTATAAATTTTAATCAGGACAATAACTTTTTACATTCTAGATGACACGTCAACGACTAAGTGAAGAAGAAAGAGCAGCGTGTGCAGATCACGCAACACGGCAGCAGCAGCTGATCGAGCAAAGAGGAGGTAACAAAAAAAAACAACAACACTGTATTTGTTTCCCATTGGATCGCCGTTTAAGAGGGCGTGTTGGAGGAGCGACCGCGTCTCCTTGGGGTGCTTTCAGCCCCCCTCTTCACAACACGAGCGGCAGAGACGTGAAGTGCCTGGCCGTTTTGGAAAGCGAAGTGAGCAGGGTGCAAAACCCCTTAGTATTACAAAACTATTAAAGTATAAAGTGACCAACGTATAGTAACAGGGTGGCACTGTGCTTGGTGTGGCTGCCAAAGAGTTGCTCCCCTTTTGCTCACACCGCCTAAAAATGTGTGAGGACAAATAAAGTCAATTCATTTTATTCAGCATATATAGCACCTTTTCTATCTGGCATCTATAAACTGGACCTGTGAGTGACTGTGCCCTGTGTTGGAATCTTACAGGTGGTTTATGGTGCCCCGTACTCCTTTAACTGAAGTAAGACATACGGAAGGAAATATGGTGAACTAACAAATAACATAATACATCCATCCATTTTCCAACCCTCTAAATCCGAACACAGGGTCGCGGGGGTCTGCTGGAGCCAATCCCAGCCAACACAGGGTGCAAGGCAGGAACCAATCCTGGGCAGGGTGCCAACCCACCGCAGGACACACACACCCACACACCAAGCACACACTAGGGCCAATTTAGAATCGCCAATCCACCTAACCTGCATGTATTTGGAATGTGGGAGAAAACCCACGCAGACACGGGGAGAACATGCAAAATCCACGCAGGGAGGACCCGGGAAGCGAACCCAGGTCTCCCAACTGCGAGGCAGCAGCGCTAGCCACTGCGCCACCCTAACAAATAACATAATACATGTAATTAAAACAAATACAATGAATCCATTATTACCAATTAAATTGACTCGCCCAGGAGCCCGTGCATAGAACAATGGAGGAGATCCAAACTTTGATATGAACTTCTCTTTGACCGTCTGCAACCTGTAACGAAATGTGAAAGAAACATTTCAACCGTTAAATCAGAGAGTGCACACTTTCATTATAATCGCATTGTTACTACAGGAAAATTCTAAGTTTTTCGTTCAAGCACTTGGGTTTCTTGCATCTGCACGGACATTTTCTTTCATTTTTGACATCCCTTTTGGCCCTCATCACATCTGTTCATTTCCCTTGCACTCTTGTTTATTACATTAAAACATCACTTCATCATTAGCACAGACGCGGACCCATGTCGGTCCCCTTCCAGCTCGTTGAAAAAGTGCTGAGTGCCCCATGAAAAGCTGACAAAATGAGACCCCATTGTCCCCTGTACACCTGCACCCCTTTGAAATGTCATCGAGTAAAGCAAAGCAAGTGTGACAAGAAATCAAGTGTCGCTTATTCTATCAAGATCTTCTGAAATGGCCATTTGTGGGGACCCCCAGAAAAGATTGCAAATAATTGGATTGGAGTGATTGTTCAAACTCGCTGTCTTCTTGAATTTGTATCACACACACGTGTCTCCAATCGTGCAGTCAGTCATTCAGACGACATTCAGACACTCTGCTGTTGGGTGTCATCAAGTGTCCCACCCTGAATGTGGAGCAGAGAAAGCAAAAAGGAAAGGGTTGTATGAGGGGATCAGAAAGAAAATGAGAGACCAGCATGTGAAAGTCAAAGGCTAGAAGACCACCTCCAGGTTGCTTGATGTTCCTGTGACAACAGTTCAAAATTATTAAGAAGTTTAAGGTCCATGGGGCTGTAGCCAACCTCCTCAAGAGGAACCTCGACCACAAAATGGGCAGAATGGTAGACACAAATCCAAGGACGACTTCCAAGGGGATACAAGGTGAACTCCAAGGGCAGGCAGGGGGTCTGATCGCACCATCCATCACTTTTTGAGCTACAGTGGACTCAATGGAAGAAGATCCAGGAGGACTCCACATAAAAAGCCAGACTGGGATTTGCTAAAATGCGTATTGACAAACCACAGTGCTTCTGGGAGAATGTCCTTTGGACTGATGACACAAAACTGGACCTTCCTGACAAGTCATGTCAACTCCAAAACGAAGCTGTCAAAGAAAAGACCACCACAGCTACTGAGAATCATGGAGGAGGTTCAGTTATGTTTTGGGGCTGCCTTGCTGTGTCTGGCATGGGGTGCCTTGAGTCTGTACAGGGGACAATGAAATCTCAAGACTAGCAGGACATTCTGGGGTGAAACGTACTGTCCAGTGTAAGAAAGCTCCATCTCAGTCGCACGTCATGGGTCCCCAAACAGGATAAGGAGCCGAAACACACAGCGAAAAGCACCCAAAAATAGCAAAGAACAAAACATGGGACTGCTCTGAAGTGGCCTTCTGTGTGCCCTGATTTGAATATCAATGGAAAGAACTGAGACATGCAGTCTGGAGAAGACCCCCTTCAAACCTGACCCAGCTGGAGCAGGTTGCTGAGGACGAGGGCAGAAATCTCATGGAGAGCTCCTGGAATTTCTCATTTGCAGTGATTAACTCTGAAGGTTGTGCAACACAATCTTAGGTTAAGGGTCTCATCATGTCTGTTCGTGCCATCTTCATTTCTGCCCTTATTTGAAATATTCTGTTGAATCAAAACTCCAAAGCAAAGTCTGATTTTTTTGTTAAATGAAGAATAAACAACGACGGGTGCCGATGACTTTAATCAGCTTCAAGTTCTTTCATAGATAATTGTGGGGATCTTCTTTTTTCACGGAGGGGTACCAACAAATTTGTCCACATCTGTACCATCCATCCATCATCCAACCTGCTATATCCTAACACAGGGGGTTTCACGAAGGTCTGCTGGAGCCAATCCCAGCCAGCACAGGGTGCAAGGCAGGAAACAAACCCCAGGCAGGGTGCCAGCCCACCGCAGGGCACACAAACCCACACCCACTCACCAAGCACACCCCAGGGACAATTTAGGAACGCCAATACACCTAACCTGCATGTCTTTGGATTGTGGGAGGAAACCCACGCAGACACGGAGAGAACATGCAAACTCCACGTAGGGAGGACCCGGGAAGTGAACCCAGCAGCAGCGCTACCCACTGCGCCAACGTGCCACCCTCCACATCTGTACATCAAAGTTGTTTTTTTTCCATAAGTGCTTTATGACAAACTGAAAACGGACAAAGAGCACTGAGTATTAATGAAATGAATCAAACAAACATTCTCAAACCCACTTAATACAATTCAGAGCTGTGGGGGGGCTGTTTTTCATAGCAGCAATTAGGGCAAAGAAGGAATCCGCTCCAGACTGGACACCAGTCCATTACAAATCATAGGGCCAGCTTTAAATTGGAGATTTGACGACCAAGCAGATCTTTGCAGGCAGCCTCCACACTTGGGCGCTCAAACACGGTATGCATCAGCATTGCCCATTTTCTCTACATACTGCCGCTCATGATGAATATAAAACATCATAAGCAGTCATAAACATCAAACATCAAAGCAGATGTCTTCTTTTCACACTGAAGTGGCTTCATAAAGTTGATGGTCTAACGTTAAAATTGAGTGGGCTTGTTACTCTGCATGTGCAGATGGCTCGCAAAAGTTACTGGACTTCTGAGATCCCACTGCGCATGCTTTGTAGCTATGACAGGCGCTACATAGCATTGATTTACTGATCGCCTCCGAGATGAAAAATTCTAAATATGGTTTACTTCTCTATAATAAAGTTTCAAAGTACAATTTGCAGCACTAAAACAACCCTGCGCAGCTTTAACTGTAAACTCCACATTACAGGATAAACACCACCTGAGCAAATGCAACTGAAGTGAGTTACTGAACTCACCTTTCATCCTCGGCAACAACAACGTGTAGTTTCGGGGGTGGGTTTGTTACCATGTTTCACCTCTTAACAAATAACTCCTGGGCACACGTTCTTGGACGACTTCGCGGTGCTTTCTTCCTTCAATCAACTGACGGCAGTCAGCTGAGGCTCAAAACCGCTGGATCTTCCGGAAAGAGCGGCAGTGCGGAAATCCTGGAGAAAGTGCGTGCGCAGCACATGTGGAACCTGAGCAGGAAGAATCGGGTATGAGAAGAAGAGGAAAGGAGTGGAGAGACGCGTGCTCGTTTACCGCAAGAGAAAACAGCAACCCTCGGGTGATTCACTAAGAAAGGATTCCATTCTTTCATTTTCTGAACACGCGCTACCAACACGGGCGCAAAGCGGGGATCAGCCGGCCGTCGACTTCACTGCTGCAGCGATGCTAAACCGGAGAGTTGCACACTGGTGATGCTCAAGTGTGTTTTGGATTTTCAGCTTCAATGTATACTGACATATAAAACAACCTATCTGCTTTGGGGCGTTCAAATATTGTGAATCAAATACTAATTTTAAACAGAAATATATATTTGACTGCTGTCACTGTCCTGCTCTACTGATACACTTAGGAAATCTTTCATCCCCCACCACTATAATAATAATAATAATAATTCTTTGCATTTATATAGCGCTTTTCTCACTACGCGACTCTTCAATTCCACCCGGGGGTTAAACGTTAACATTATATAAAGTTATTGTCTGTTATACCTGCATTTTTATCACTCTTTAATTTTGTTTTGTGTATCAGTATGCTGCTGCTGGAGTATGTGAATTTCCCCTTGGGGTTAATAAAGTATGTCTATATTTATTCGAACGCGCCTTAAATTGAGCTTGAGAAAGCACGGGGTACCAACTGATGGCATTCAATAAATAAACTGGCCGAACTCATATTCTTCTTTCACGTTTTATAATTACAGCAAAAATATAACAGATAAAATGTAAGGAATGGGTAATCTTAAACACTGAATATTTTTCATTACGTCCTGGTTTTATGAATTGCGTGTGACGCCAGAAGCTACCTTAAGATAAGGTGACCATCCGTCCCCGTTTTCGGACACCTGTCCCCTCTCAGAAACATGTCCCCGGTTTCAGCTGGTTCACTTTTTTGATTGTATCTCATCACCACGATAATTTGAACTCGGCGCGCGTGCGCGGTGTTTTGACGGAGGTTACGCTTTACCGCATCCTGGAACTTTGGCAAGAAATCACGCGATAAGCTTTCGCTTTGTACTCTGTAGTGTTTAGAGTCCCTACTCGTGATCTGTAGATTGTACCCCCCACCCCAACACCGGATTGTCCCAAAAAATTCTGGTCACCTTACCTTAAGATGCAGGCCGCTTATTAATCGCGCGTTGGCTGACGCGGCTAAATTGAAAAGGCGCTTTAAAACGTGGACGATAAAGCCGAGTAGTAAAAGGGAAATCATTACTACATATAAACATTAAAACAAAGAAAAGCGCTTTATAGCGGGTTAAACGTGTTCAGAAAAATGGATGCATGGTAGTTTATGGAATGGATCATTAGAGAATGACATCTTTTTATTTCATAACCTAGCCGTGTTAGCTTAATACGTGGTTAATTAAATGAAATCGGAACGCAATGCACTTTATTGGTTACAAATACTTTTGATATATTTATTTCACATAAAAGCGTGACTAAGGCACAGCGACAAAGGGGCAGATTTCATTTTAAGGAAATTTCTCATGATAGACGTGAATGGCACTATATTAGACATATATATGAAAGGCACTATATGATAGGTAAATGTGAATGGCACTATATGATAGAAAGATAGATGAATGCACTATATAGTATACCAACAGACATATAAGCGTGAAAGACAATATGATAGATAGATATGCAAGGCACTATATTAGATAAATGGATAGACAGAAATGCAAGACACTATATTAGATAGATACGTTTTCATTTTAGTATAGTAGGCAGGATCGATAGATTTTCATTGTTGTATATAGTAGGCATTATAGATAGATAGGTACTAGCCGAGGCAGGACGACTGTGGGAGTCACCGTTTGTTTGCTGTGTATGGGTGTCATGTAGCTTCCGCTTCAATAATTACGCATGCTGTTCCTGTTTGAAGTTGAATAGTAAAGGCGATTCTCCCAAAGCCTCGAGACTAAACCTTGTCTTTCGGGTGCAAGACAGTCTCTCACGCGTCACAGTATGTAACAGACATTGACATTCACTTGACGTATTACCTGTAAAACTCAAAGTACAATGTGGTGGTTAAGGCTTTAGACTTCACACCCTGCAATTGTGGGTTCAGATCCCACGAGGAAGTCACTTCACCCGCCTGTGCTTCAATCTGACAAAACACAATTGAAACTCTGAAATGTTGGAAGTCACCTGGGATAAAGGTGTCAGCCAAATAATTACATGCAAATGTAAACACTGGTTGGGACTAAAATCCTTATCGGCAAAAGGAAATAAATAGCTAAACAGATAGATCAGCTAATAAAAAAATAAAACATGTTCAGGTGTGTTGAATCCATTTCCAAAACTGGAATTTCTCTACCACATATATCGAATTTAGGGAAAAATGCAGGTTGTGGGTGGGTAGGAACTGATTTTTGCATTGCGAGCACCCCCACCATAACATTTAAAGCCTATTTTTCAACTGTGAAGACCAAGCCCCATTTTGGGCCTGTGCAGGCTGAATCCTGCCTATATAGTTTGGGGACAAGCTGCCTGGGGTGAGACCTTTCTCTAGGCAGGTCAGTGAAGGTCTTGGCCTGGTTTATGTTTTCTTGCTTAATGGGGGGGGTGTGAAAATTTTTGATTCATAAAAAATTTTGACTTCCATTTTTTAACAGATCTCGATGTTTTAGGGTCTCCTGATACCAAAAACATTGATAATCTTGATGATGGGTGTCTGTGTGTCATAGTTTCTTGAAGACAATCTAGAGCTAAAACAGTTGGACAAAAAAACACCAAACTCGAAAGGTAAGCCTGTTATGAGATGACGATGTGCTGATTAGTTTTTGAGCTCATTATGAGGTCATGTGAACCCATAACCAGGTTACTGTTCAGGATTTTGTTGTGTGCTTGTGTATTTGTTTAGCATTCGCTTTCAGCAGCCTTGGGTGGAAGTGCGCACAAAATTACATTTCCAAGAGCAAATGCTGGGATGACCGCATTTTTAATTTTGCTGTGTTAAATAATCTGTATCAATGTATAATGAAATTGTTAAGGCGCTATATAAATAAAAGGTATTGTAACGTCCCAGCCAGGTTGAAGGTCTTTTGGAGTGACTGTTGGGCCCCACATCACGGAGGACTGACAGCCGGGGTATGATTGACGCGGTAAGGAGGGGGTCGGTACCCGGGACGGGAGGAGGGTCGAGAGGTTCGTTGGAGAAGGGGCTAGAAGGTTGTGTTGTGTGTTTTTCTTTTACGGCGTCTCTCAGGACCACAAATATGAGAGAAATAGAGAAGATTGTAAACAATTCAAAGCCAAAGACGTTCATTTTTTTTCGCCGCTGTTACAACCCTGTGGTTTTTCTTCTTTTTTTTTTTACTGTTCAGATAAACGGTTTTGTGAGCTTTACTTCGTCACTCTGTTTTTCTCTTCTTTTCGAACCTGACACGGAGGTCGCTACAGTAATATTGTTATTGATAAATTTATGATGATGAGCTAAATGTGCACTGCTAAGATCAGCAACACCATCCCGAGAGCAGTAACCCGTTTGGTAGTAACGTGCGTTACGTAGTCCGATTACTTTTACGTGTAACAGTAACCTGATGCAATACTTATCTTATTGATGTATAAATACCTGCGTTATTCTTATTCTGACCAGACTGGGTGTAAGATAACAACAACACGTAAATGGCAGAGCTCAATCGCACAGCCAAGCGGAGCAAAGTGCAATCCGGTAACAAAAACCTGCAAACAAAGCGTCACTATGATTAAACATATTCATAAAACACAAGAAAATGATCACAAGTGTCTTCGCTTATTTTAGAATTCACGGTAGCCGATGATGACGTTTAACTTTTTTTCGCGCGTATTGATGACGTCAGAGCGTTTTGCCAAAGAGCTCCTGAAGTTTGCTTGTAGATAGACAGATAGATACTTTATTAATCTCAAGGGAAAATTCACATACTCCAGCAGCAGCATACTGATACAAAAAACAATATTAAAGATTGATAACAAGGCAGGTAAAAACAGACAATAACTTTGTATAATGTTAACGTTTACCCCCCACCCCCGACCCGGTGCTTGTGCATGTAAACGCGGATTATTTAAATTAAAAAAGATTCTGGTTTCACGAGGTTATTCACCGTAATCCGAGTACGCATCGAAATAAAAACTAGACTAACTTTCTGCAGAAAAAAAATCTATGCTGCTTTAATCAGGTTTAGCAAACTATCCCACTCTTTCTAATGCTATTATGTAGTACTAGGGTGTTGTACCGTGTTAGCCATTATGAATGTAGAGAAAAGCCAAGCAAAATGACACCTTTTATTGGCTAACTAGAAAGATTACAATATGCAAGCTTTCGAGGCAACTCAGGCCCCTTCTTCAGGCAAGATGTAATCCATAATAATAATCCATAATAATAATGCTATTATGGTAACAATAAAATCTATCACTTTGTATAAAATGCATTTCTGAGGTTTCTGTACTATCGCCCGTATCCTTTTGCTAAAATACAAGTGGATACAACGGGTTTGAGAAGCACACCATGTTGAGGGGCTCTGGATTGTTTTTATATTAATTAATTTCTCAACTATGAAATATATAAATGATTTATTCATCCATTACCGAACACGCAACGGCTGTTTATTTCTTGCTCATCAAAGGCAATGTTTGGAGTTAAATTATCACGTAAAACAAAAGACCGAGCTCCCACGGACAAGCACGAATATATTACAGTATCCAAATCTTAGCTACGGGAAGAAATAAAAAACTACTCTGTTATACCTGTATTTAAACTAAAACACTTTAGAAGACGTCCACGATGTTCTAATTCATACTTGGCGCTCAAAGAATTGAAATTTTTGAAGATTCTCCTCACAGGTAGACAAACTTCCGGGATCTACATCAACCCCGCCCACCAGCCAGGCGTCGAGAGCGTGCATGTACTAAAACCTACCTAGGGGGTGGGGAAATTATGATTGATGTTACCTACGACCAATGACAGCTAAGACAGCCTTAGGGCCGTTCCTACATATGATCGACTGTAGAGTTGACCAATAAAAATAAAATTGTTACTCGCATTCACACCTAAGTGGTTAAACGTTTTGTTTGAGCAGCTGAGCGTGGTGCTGGGTAGGTCTTGCAGCCGTTTCGAGCGTCTTAACGAGTTTTAGAAACTACGTGGATGTGAATAACAATGGCAAATTACAAACCTTGGAGATTCATTGCGGACACTGGTGCAACTATAATGTTGCGAAAGTCTTTCTTTTCGTATAGTGATAGACAGAAACCTAATTAATCCCGAAGGAAGTTGCAGGGTTACAGCCGTAGACGAAAACGTTACAAATATACATGTAATAAGAATTTTAACAGACTTACGTATACTAATAAAGGTACTCATACATATATAACCATAATTGTCTAAAGTAGATTAACAAACTGTAGGCATTGACAAAATGTGTAGTGATTTGCACACACTTGTCAGTTACAATTTCACCGTACAGGTTGTTCAATGTACTACACACATCGTCATTGTCAGTTAAGAACTCACCATTCAGCACACAGGGCACAAGACCACCTCGGCTGGGGGTGAAAAATTATAGAGCCTGACGACTGAGGGTAGAAATAACCTCAAGGTCGCCTACTTTGGAGTATCACAGTTGTACTGGTCTTTTACCGAAGGTGCTCTTCTGTTTAAGGGGGAGTGGGGGGGGGGGGGGTGGTGAGTGAGTGTTATTCTCCAGGGGCCTCATGCATAACGCCGTGCGTAGAATTCGCACTAAAACATGACGTAAGCACAAAAGCCGAAATGTGCGTACGCACAGAAAAATCCAGATGCAGGAATCTGTGAGTTCGCCAACTTCCGCGTTCTTCCGCTACATAAATCCCGCTAAGCGTGGAAATAAACGCACGTGCACGCGCCTGTTGTCCCGCCCCAACTCCTCCCAGAATTTCGCCTCTTTGAATATGCAAATCAATATAAATAGCCCTTAAGCCCAGCGTTCTGTGAAAAGGCAATGGCAAAAGTACGAGGAAAAATAGAAGAATTTCAGCGAATACCAAATGGATGCAAAGAAAAACGTACTATTTGTTGGTTTAAACAGTTATACAAGCAACAAAAGGAAGTTGATCGAGTGACATAGCGTGTTGGAGAAACTCGAAAGCTCAAGTTCACAAAGTCGCACAGTGCCCTAAATAAAAAAAGTTGGCGTGAAAATGCGAAACATAGCCCACCGTCTGAGTGTCATATGAAAGCTTATTAGGGTACAGTGAAAAAAAGGCACACAATGTGAAAAAAGCACGAAATGTCAACTTTAATCTCAAAATTTCCACTTTAATCACATAGTTTATTTTGTCATTAAAGTGGAACATCATAAACTTCATCTTAAAATCGTTTAATTTACTAGTTTCTCAAATCCCATCGTAACTAAAGTAGCACATTAAATGCTTTGTTGTGTATTTGATCTTATATGAGCTCTATGTGCCCAAATCACTACGTGCTCTTCCTCCGACAGGACACAGAATCCATTACGTTCGTAAAATTACAGCTCTGTGAGTAATTAAAATACTGAGAAGTATACGTGATATCATTTTCATGATGATATGAGTTAAAGCATGTTATTAAACATGGGAACACATGCCATGCACGACCTTCAATGAAATGCTTTATTACAGAAGTACTGTCTTTTTCAAACGTACTAACCCCACAATTCCTGTCCTTACTTTTCTTTCTCCAAATACCCAATCGCCACACAATCAGCTCTGTAATAGACGTTAAACCATCAGTAAGCTTAGAACGCCGATTCTTCAAAACTTTTAAGGAACATCGAAATATCTTCGTAATGTTTAATTATTCTATCCATCTATCCTTCCAGTGTCGTGCCAGACACTGCATGAAAACAGCGCGAGGCAGGAACAAACCGTGAACGAAGCTCAAGCTCGCTAGCGCTGCAGCACCGTGTAGTTAAAGTTTTATCTGTATAATATAATCAACATATTTTGCTGCATTTCATCTTAAAAATGATATCGTCATCATACGTAAATACGCACTTTATAAAGTGGCTCAGGTTGTGCAATATTATAACTGTATCATAAGTACCTCACGGTAACTTGCAAGTACAAACAGTTCTACAAGAAGCACTTGATGGATTGATTGAGTGCGTGTATAGATAGATAGATAGATAGATAGATAGATAGATAGATAGATAGATAGATAGATAGATAGATAGATAGATAGATAGATAGATAGATAGACATCCGGCGCCGCCGAGAGTGGCAGCCTTTTCAGCAGCTCCGTGTATGACTGTATATATATGTGTATTTTTCTACTTTTATTTTTCTATTTTTATTTATTGATCACTCCTACCACTTTATTTTATGTGGATTCGTTCCCTGGATACACTTACTTTTACAACATGGGCATGGATTTTAACACGCCGAGACTCGCCTATTCAAGTACTCAACTTCGGGCGCTGAGAACAAATGCCAGTGCCGGTGTGGTTCCATATTTACCCGACGAGGTAAGAAGGCGGTATCGTGGCAGCAGAGCCAGCACTAAGCTTAAAATGAAGCAGCTTGCGAGAAAGTGGCGTTTTAAGCCTTCGGTGCCTTCTGTTATTCTGGGGAATGTGAACTCAATCTCAAATAAGATCGATGAACTGGCTGCGCTGGTGAAAAATGTCAGAACTTACAGAGAATGCAGTTTGTTGTGTTTCTGCGAAACGTGGCTAACTAACACCATCCCAGATGCTAATGTGGAGCTACCCGGGTTTAGCACAGTTAGAGCGGACAGAGATGCAAGTACCTGTGGGAAGCAAAAAGGAGGAGGACTCGCTCTCTATGTTAATACACGGTGGTGTAACTCTGGACATGTTAAAGTCAAAATCTCCACTTGCTGCAGGGACATCGAACTGTTGGCCATAAGTCTGCGTCCCTATTACTTGCCCAGAGAGTTTGGACATGTCATTGTTGTTATCGTTTACATTCCTCCTCGGGCGGACGTGGAGTCAGCGAGTGACATCATCCATTCTGCTGTTGCTAAGTTACAAACGCAGCACCCTGAGGCGCTTGTGCTAATCGCTGGAGACTTTAACCATGTGACGCTGGACAAAACATTACCTGCATTCTCCCAGTATGTGGACTGTAACACCAGGGGAAATAAGACTATTGATTTACTGTATGCAAACGTTAAAGACGCATACAGTGCCACCCCGCTGCCTGCGCTTGGGAAAGGAGATCATAACCTGGTTCTGCTTCAGCCTCACTACAAACCAAAAGTGAGAGTCCTACCTGTAACCACACGATCATTCAGGAAGTGGACCCTGGAGGCTGAGAATACTCTGAGACAATGTTTTGGAACTACAGACTGGGATATCCTGCAGGGATCACATAGTGAGAACATTGAGGAGGTTGTTGACTGCACTACTGACTACATCAACTTCTGTATGGACACTTTAGTTCCAGTAAGAACAGTACGCTGCTATGCTAACAACAAGCCATGGATTACAAGTGACATCAAGGGCCTTTTGAACCAGAAGAAAAGGGCTTTTAAAGACGGTGATCAGCATGAGCTCAAGCGCGTGCAGAAGGAACTCCGAGTCCAGCTCAGGGCGGCGAAGGAGCAGTACAGGAGAAAGCTGGAGCAGAAGTTGCAGAACAACAGCATGAAGGAAGTGTGGGATGGGATGAAGATCATCACTGGCTGCAGCTCGAAGCAGGGTGCCACCATCGAGAGAGACGTGAAGAGAGCAAACGAAATAAACATCTTCTTTAACAGGTTTGACCACCCTAACCCACTCTCACCTCGGATTACTGCACTCTCTACACATCCTTCTGCTGATACCAACATAGGAGAGACATCCCCACCCACAATTACAGCAGCGCAAGTGAGCAGAGAGCTGAGGAAACTTCGTGCCAGCAAAGCAGCAGGTCCAGATGGAGTATCGCCACGACTGCTGAAGGTCTGTGCATCAGAGCTGGGGGGTCCTCTACAGCGCATCTTCAACCTGAGCCTGGAACAGGGGAAAGTCCCGAGGCTTTGGAAAACATCTTGCATCACCCCAGTCCCAAAGGTATCACATCCTGGTGAGCTGAATGACTTCCGGCCTGTCGCTCTAACATCACATGTGATGAAGACCATGGAGCGGCTGCTGCTTCACCACCTGAGGCCACAGGTCCAACACGCCCTCGACCCTCTGCAGTTCGCATACCAGGAGAAGGTGGGAGCGGAAGATGCCATCATCTATATGCTACATCGATCCCTCTCCCACTTGGACAGAGGCAGTGGTGCTGTAAGAATTATGTTTCTAGACTTCTCTAGCGCCTTCAACACCATCCAACCTCTGCTCCTTAGGGACAAGCTGACAGAGATGGGAGTAGAGTCATACCTGGTGGCATGGATCGTGGACTATCTTACAAACAGACCTCAGTATGTGCGTCTCGGGAATTGCAGATCTGACATTGTGGTCAGCAACACAGGAGCGCCGCAGGGGACTGTACTTTCTCCGGTCCTATTCAGCCTATATACATCGGACTTCCAATATAACTCAGAGTCCTGCCACGTGCAAAAGTTTGCTGACGACACTGCTATCGTGGGCTGCATCAGGAGTGGGCAGGAGGAGGAGTATAGAAACCTCATCAAGGACTTTGTTAAATGGTGCGACTTAAACCACCTACACCTGAACACCAGCAAAACCAAGGAACTGGTGGTGGATTTTAGGAGACCCAGGCCCCTCATGGACCCCGTGATCATCAGAGGTGACTGTGTGCAGAGGGTGCAGACCTATAAATACCTAGGAGTGCAGCTGGACGATAAATTAGACTGGACTGCCAATACTGATTCTCTGTGCAAGAAAGGACAGAGCCGCCTGTACTTCCTTAGAAGACTGGCATCCTTCAACATCTGCAGTAAGATGCTGCAGATGTTCTATCAGATGGTTGTGGCGAGTGCCCTCTTCTACGCAGTGGTGTGCTGGGGAGGCAGCATTAAGAAGAAGGATGCCTCACGCCTGGACAAACTGGTGAGGAAGGCAGGCTCTATTGTTGGCATAGAGCTGGACGGTCTGACATCCGTAGCAGAGCAACGGGCACTCAGCAGGCTCCTATCAATTATGGAGAATCCACTACATCCATTAAACAGTGTCATCTCCAGACAGAGGAGCAGTTTCAGTGACAGACTGCTGTCACTGTCCTGCTCCACTGACAGACTGAGAAGATCATTCCTCCCCCAAACTATGCGACTCTTCAATTCCACCAGAGGGGGTAAACGTTGAACATTATTCAAGTTATTGTCTGTTTTTTTATCTGCATTTTTTATTACTCTTTAATTTAATATTTTTGCTGCTGGAATATGTGAATTTCCCCCTGGGATTAATAAAGTATCTATCTATCTATCTATCTATCTATCTATCTATCTATCTATCTATCTATCTATCTAGATCTGTGATTCCCCACTGAGATACTGCACCACTCGGAGTATTTATATCACTGTGAGAGTAATATGAAAAAAGATGATCCGCTGTGGCAACCCCTAACGGGAGCAGCTGACAGAAGAAGAAGAAGGTGCAGTGAGAGTAACAACGCTAAAGCAGTTATGGTATTTAGAATAGTTTGACCATTCTGTGGACCATTATATTGTTACAGGTTAATTAGAATCAGATGCATTAAATTTATGAACAATATGCAGTTAATTTCAGTGTATTTGATAAAGCCACCGTTGTGGATGTGGATCTAAGAAAGGAACACACAGGAACAGTAGCACTGCTTTGACGCTGGGTGCTGCCAGTCTGCAAAACCGAGTGGAGAACTTGCGTACGACAGGGTATGAGGTACCGTGGAAAAGTGCGTGGCTTTACGCCAAGTGTAGGTTTTATACTTCGTGATTTGAACGTGGAAACGTTCTTACGCAACATTTCTGTGCATACGCACCGTTTATACATGAGGTCCCAGGATTCTTCTACTTCCTCAAGTGAGCCCAGGGTGGCTCCCAAGATTAAACCAGTCTGTTTAATCCATTTGTTTAGTCTATGCTCTAATTTTCCCAGCACAGTGTCCACCACAGACCAGTAGGAAACTCACTAGAATGGGAAAAACTGGGTCGTGAAACCATAAAGGCTGGAAGACACTGGTCTAGTACATTCTAAACACAACCATACAAATTAATTGCTGAGGGTCTCAATGTATTAAGCAGGTGAGTCCAACGCAGATCCTGGTGGGCCACAGTGACTTAAGGTGTATATTCCAGGGCATTCCGTCTCCGCATTCGGGGCAAGTGGGGCACCGACCTGCAATCTCCCAGTAGATGGCACTGTTGTGCAAATATTGTCATGGCTGTCCATCCATTTGTCCATCTCAGTCACTCTACCTCCTGCAAGACAGACTTGTAATACCGTAATAATAATTCTTTACATTTATATAGTGATGTGCTAAAATTAAATTTGGAATAAACGCACCTTGCAAAAGCCACACTTAGGAAGTTAAACATGGGACTGATCTCGTGCCGCTGTTCGCTGAGGCAGTGCCTAAATCTGAGGATCATCACCTCTTAGTACCCCGCTGTGTTGTGTGGTCTTGATCTGCTGCTAGTAGGGTCCTATCTCACACTACACTACAAACGTCAGCGCAAATTTTATTTTTAGATAGATAGATAGATAGATAGATAGATATTAATGTTAGTATAGTAGGCAGGATAAGATAGATAGATATTAATGTTAGTATAGTAGGCAGGATAAGATAGATAGATATTAATGTTAGTATAGTAGGCAGGATAAGAGATAGATAGATATTAATGTTAGTATAGTAGGCAGGATAAGATAGATAGATATTAATGTTAGTATAGTAGGCAGGATAGGATAGATAGATATTAATGTTAGTATAGTAGGCAGGATAAGAGATAGATAGATATTAATGTTAGTATAGTAGGCAGGATAAGATAGATAGATATTAATGTTAGTATAGTAGGCAGGATAGGATAGATAGATATTAATGTTAGTATAGTAGGCAGGATAAGAGATAGATAGATATTAATGTTAGTATAGTAGGCAGGATAAGATAGATAGATGGATACTTTATTAATCCAAAGGGGAAAGTCACATACTCCAGCAGCAGCATATCGATAAAAAAAATATTAAATTAAAGAGTGATAACAATGCAGGTATAACAGACAGTAACTTTATATAATGTTAACATTTACCCCCCCCCCCAAGTGGAATTGAAGAGTCGCATAGTTTGGGGGAGGAACGATCTCCTCAGTCTGTCAGTGGAGCAGGACGGTGACAGCAGTCTGTCGCTGAAGCTGCTCCTCTGTCTGGAGATGATCCTGTTTAGTGGATTCTCCATGATTGACAGGAGTCTGCTCAGCGTCCGTCGCTCTGCCACAAATGTAGAGTGTTGTGCCGTGTTGGCCATAGATTGATACAGGAGAAAGTAAGGTGAAATGACACCTTTTATTGGCTAACTAAAGAGATTACAAATGCAAGCTTTCGAGGCAGCTAAGGCCCCTTCATCAAGCAAGGTGTAACAAAGAAACTGAAAATACTCTCGCTTTTATTGGAACAGCAAAGTGATTTTTTTCTTTCATCTTAACAACCTTTTTGTTCAAATGTTAGCAAAATGAATACACCTGAGATGAACTAACCCTGAAAGAAGAGAACAATGAACTCATAAAATGTAGAGATGAGATAACCATCGCTAGAGAAAGTCCTGTAAGGTTTTTTTTTGAAGTGCATTGTCTGTAAGATAGGCCTCTGATGTAGTCAGCTGGTCAGTCAGTCCACATATCTGGTCATAAAACTCTTGTCTCTATTCAGACCATTTTGTAGAGTGTTGAATTTAAGCATAAGTTTGTATTCCCATTCTCTCCTCTCCTGTTGGGTCTTGAAATTACCCATAAGCAGAGTGACCCTCAGATCCTTTATGTTGTGGCCATTACTGTTAAAGTGTGCTGCCACCAGAACATCAATCCTGTTCTGATTAATATGAAATCTATGTGAGTTCATTCGTGGGCGCAGTGTCTGACCAGTTTCCCCTACATATAGTCCAGCCACTGATGTTAAACTGTCCAGCTCCGTGCCTACAATAGAGCCTCGCCAGTTTGTCCAGGTGTGAAGCGTCCCTCTTCTTTATGCTGCCTCCCCAGCACACCACCGCGTAGAAGAGGGCACTCGCCACAACCGTCTGATAGAACATCTGCAGCATCTTATTGCAGATGTTGAAGGACGCCAGCCTTCTAAGGAAGTATAGTCGGCTCTGTCCTCTCTTGCATAGAGCATCAGTATTGGCAGTCCAGTCCAATTTATCATCCAGCTGCACTCCCAGGTATTTATAGGTCTGCACCCTCTGCACAGTCACCTCTGATGATCACGGGGTCCATGATGGTCCTGAGCCTCCTAAAATCCACCACCAGCTCCTTGGTTTTGTAGGTGTTCAGGTGTATGTGGTCTGAGTAGCACCATTTAACAAAGTCCTTCATGAGGTTCCTATACTCCTCCTCCACCCCATTCCTGATGCAGTCCACGATAGCAGTGTCATCAGCGAACTTTTGCACATGGCAGGACTCCGAGTTGTATTGGAAGTCCGATGCATATAGGCTGAACAGGACTGGAGAAAGTACAGTCCCTTGTGGTACTGCTGTGTTGCTGACCACAATGTCAGACCTGCACTTCCCGAGACGCACATACTGAGGTCTGTCTGTAAGATAGTCCACAATGCACCACTCCTTTTTGCAAACAGAAAAGGACAATGTCATTCCACATCTGCAACAGGCCATGGAAAACTGTGGATAAAAACACTACACATAATAGCATCGTGATGTAAACCAGGGGTGTCGAACTCCAGGCCCAGAGGGCCGCAGTGGCTGCAGGTTTTCTTTCTAACCCTTTTCCTAATCAGCGTCCAGTTTTCACTGCTAATTCCCTCTATTTTAATAGCCCTGTTTTTAATGATTAAGTCTTCTGAATTGATTCTTTTCTTCATTAAATGACAGCTAAACAGAAATGTGATGTGGAACAAGCCAACAAATGAGCAGCTAAATTGGGGCTTCAAAACTCCAACTAATTTCACTCCAACCAGTTCCTTAATGAGAAGCTGGTTGTTGCTGTTAATAAAACCCCTTATTCAATTCCATGGCTTGTTGCTGCTCTCATTCTGTCACAGCAGACATTTCCAAAACTGTTTCTTTTCTATTATTTTCTTGGTGACCTGACAGATCAGCCTTCCTGAGACCTTCACCTTTCTTTATTTTCACATTTTGTTTGATGGGTACAGGCGAGCTGGTCATGTGGAGGCTTGTTTTGTGTCTCATTACTGTCCGGCTGCTGATTAAGGAAAAAAAAAACAACTAAGGGGGCCGAGTCAAGCTAATTAAAACTAAGGCTAAAGAAGTTAATTAGCATCAAAAACTGGTTACTAATTAAGAAGATGGTTAGAATGAAAACCTGCAGCCACTGTGGCCCTCCAGGACCGGAGTTCGACACCCCTGATGTAAACCTACCTGCAGGGCCGGATTAAGAGCTTTGGGGGCCCGTAGCACATTTCAAATTTGGGGGCCCTTTTGGTCTGCATCATCTGAAGTTTAGATTCTGAACAGTTCAAACCGGACTAAATAATTATTTTACTCTCGATTATAATAAGAATCTTGTAATATTTATGTGAATTTTATGTGTTGGGCCCCTAAAGTTTTGTTGTGTAAGAAATTTACAGTTTAAAAACGTAAAGATAATATTTTTAAAGACCAGTTTTTCAATGCTACACTTTTTCATTAAATATTGGGTCCACCATTTGGGGGCCCCCGAAATTGCGGGGCCCGTAGCATATGCTACATGTCCCTATTGGTTAATCCGGCACTGCCTACCTGGCTTGCCGTTCTGTGAATAGATGCATCCCGATTGTGTCGGAGAAAATATCCGAAGGTTTGACAACAGTGACATCTGGTGGTGTGAAGAAATCATAGCAGCCACGAGCTCGAGACCGCAGCGGGACGAGGACGCGCACGTAAAACATCGCGTTAACAGAGCAGTGCGCTGAAAACGTAAGAACACTCCGTGCGCTCATTTGAATTCTATGAAAATGATGCTTTCATTTAAACGCCACAATAAAATGAACATGCTAGTATGTACAGGTACAACAATGTTTTTGCAATCAAATAATGTTTTAAGTGTGTTTGTCCTAAATATGCAATTTGTTGCTATATATGGAAGCATTATGAATATATTATAAGCTACCATTTCTTCATAATTACAGATGTGGACAAATTTGTTGGTCCGCCTCCACAAAAGAAGAAGAGCACACAATCGCCTCTGAACGAACTTGAAGCTGACAAAAGTAATATCCACCCATGGTTGTTTATTGCATATTTTAAAAAAAAAAAAATAACAGCCTTTGCTTTAGAGTTTGGATCCAATGGAATATTTCAAATAATAACTTAAAAATGGAATTGCCGTGGAGAAAATTGACGGGGACCTTAACCTAAGGCAGCGTTTCTCAACCTTTAAGTATTTGCGACCCGAGTTGTCATAACAGTTTTAATTGCGCCCCCCTAACGTTTTTTTTTTTTTGAAAGGAGCCCACTAATACCAATTTGTTCTTTTTTAATTAATGATATATCATAGATGCATATTTTATTATACCTACTTAACTTTTATCGACATTTATCTATTTCTATATTTATTTTTCTAGTATCAGAATGTAGTTTAAGTTAATTTGTTTTGGTTTCAGTAGATGTATTTTTCATATTTTCGATTCTTGTTTTCTTTTTTTCAAATCTTCGTGCTACCCCCCCCCCCCCCCCTTGGGGGGCCCGCCCCACAGATTGAGAACCGCTGACCGAATGTTTTCTTGTGTAACCTTTGGAAGCGAGCAGGCACTGGACACGAGCGATTCCTGATAGCTCTTGTGGTGCCCAGCGGGTGTTCATGCCCGGCCGGGACACCCAGGAGGACCGGAGGAAGGCTTGTGGATCCTCCGGAACACGAGGGGGCGTCCTCCCTGGTTGCTGTGAGGACCACGGGTACAGAGCTTGGAAGCTCATCCCTGTAGGGGCCCGTGGTCACCACCAGGGGGCGCCCCAATGCCTTGGGAGTGTTGTACCTCAGTACTTCCGCCACACCGGGAAGTACTGGGGGGGAAGAGACTTGGAGACACCCGGAGGACTTCTGGTTTCACCGTGGGAGCTTCCGCCACACAGGGGTGTGGCTATGAGCCCTCAGGATGCAGCTGGAGCTCTTCCGGGGTGAATAAAAGGGGCCGCCTCCCTCCAGTCGGGGAGCAAGAGTCGGGTGGAAGAGGACGAAGCTTGGTGGAGAGGAGTGGAAGCGGACCAGAGACGGTGAAAGGCATTGTGAGTGTTGCCAAGGACTTAAGGGGTGATTGGTGCTGAGGCACTGGGTTTGTGCGCACTAATTGTATATAATAGTTGTAAATAAACGTGAGTGGTGAAGAAACAACATGTCTACCTGTCTGTTCCCCACACTCTCCATGAGCCTTCTGCACCGGTCCACAGGTCCTTTGCCCTACTTGGCCCACTGCACCAGCTGGGTCAGGTTTGAAGGGGGTCTTCTCCAGATGGCATGTCTCAGTTTCTTTCCATCGATATTCAAATCAGGGCTCATAGAAGGCCACATCAGAGCCGTCTCATGTTTTGTTCTTCACCATTCTTGGGTACTTTGAGTTGTGTGTTTTTTGGCTCCTTATCCTGTTGGAGGACCCCATGACCTGTGACTGTGACAGAGCTTTGTGACACTAGGCAGTACGTTTCACTCCAGAATATCCCGCTAGTCTTGAGATTTCATTGTCCCTTACACAGACTCGAGGCACCCCGTGCCAGACACAGAAAAGCAAAGGAAAACCCAACTGAGACTCCTCCATGTTTCATAGTAGTTATGCTGATCTTTTCTCTGTCAGCTTCATCTTCTTCGTCCGTGGGAGCTGACGTGACTTGCCAAAAAGCTCCAGTTTTGTCTTATTTGTCCAAAGGACATTCTCCCAGAAGGACTGTGGCTTGTCAATGTGCATTTTTGCAAACAGTGTAGTCTTGCTGGGTCTTCTTCCATTGAGCCCACTGTCACTCAAAAAGCAACAGATGGTGCAATCAGACACTGATGGACCCCGAACATGGAATTCAGCTCGTATCTCGTTGGACGTTCTCATTACCGGACATTACATACCGGACTGCTCTTGTATCACAGAGGAACTGTAAAAGTTGCAGAGTGGGCTCTTGTCCCATAGGAGACAGCATTCCGTTAACATCAGTAGTGACCTCCTTCACATCTTCTACAGCTCTGTGATGGCCAGCGTGGTGTGCTGGGCCAGTGACGTCACTTCAAGAGAGGCCCACCGAATTAACAAGCTAATTAAAAGGGTTATGAGACACACTCCGGACCCCCAGTCCGGACACCAACACTGAGGACTTTCAGCTGACAGAAGGGTGTCGAGAAATACTACGGGGCTTGGCTTCTTTCTTCTCTAGGGACCGCTCTTTTCATCCCTAGCCAAGTCTGAAGTTGTCTTTCTTTTTAGTCGTTCTGTTGTGTATTTGAAGGGGGGGCTGGCAGGTTGGGTTTGGGGATTGTTGTTCTTCATGATCCCACCAGTCCATAGTAGCCAGTCTGGTGTTCTATGCTGTGGTCTCCTGGGGGGAGCCACTTCAGTTCAAAAGACACACAAAGCCTGAAGAAACGTCTCGGGGGCAGCCTGCGCCATCAGAGGGCTAAAACTGGACCCAGAAGAGGATGGGGGCAAATTTGGATGCCATCATGAAAAATCCCCACCAGGAGGTGCCCTCTCTCTCAGCGGACATTTAGCAAAATATTTATTTAGACCAGCATTTCCCAAACTATGGGTCGCGACCCGCGAATATTGAGTGGGCCCTGAAACATAAGACGATATTCCGACCGATCGGGCTAACAGCCGGACGTCTTTTGTTTTTGTGACATTCTTTATCGCGTTGTGTTGTGTTCGTTAGCGTACACCCTTATAATCTTTTTAAAAACAATTATTAACGTTTGAATATAATAATGGAAAAGTGGTTGAAACGGATAGCAAAAACTACGTCGCCGCCGCCGGTTGATTGTGATGAAAAGACAGAAGATGTTCTTATAAATGACAAAAGTGGCACTGAGGCTGACTTCCAAGCTCCCTCAACGAGTTCGCATGAATCGAAACGACGGAAAGTTGTAAGAAAATATCTAAAACTAGGATTCACTTGGAATCATGATACGATAGATCCGCGTCCTCAATGCGTGATTTGCTACGAAATATTAGCGAACGAAAGTATGCGCCCAAGTAAGTTGACGCGTCATATAGAAACGAAGCATTCCCATTTTACGAATAAGCCAGTAGATTTTTTTCAAAGAAAATTGTTGGATATGAAATCTTCAAAAAATATTGTTTCACATTTCATTAATATTAATGAAAATGCTGTATATGCCTCGTACCTCATTAGCTTAAGGATCGCCAGAGCAGGAAAGCCTCATACCATTGGCGAAGATTTAGTGTTACCATCGATTAAAGATGCTGTTGGAGCGATGTTTGGAGAAAAAGAAGTAAAGGAAATCGAGCGCATACCACTGTCCAATAATACTGTTGCACGACGAATCGACGAAATGGCTGAATGGGCAGAGGACGAATTAATCCGGAGGGTAGTTTGTAGTAAATATTATACGCTACAACTAGATGAGTCTACTGACGTGCAAGGCCTATCTCAACTGCTTGTTTTTGTGCGTTACATATGGCAAAACGACGCGCATGAAGATATCTTGTTCTGCAAGCCAATTAGTCGTGGAACGGCCGAGGAAATTTTCAATGCAATTGATTCCCATATAAAAGAGAAAGGTTTACAGTGGAAGAACTGTTTCGGTATACAGTATGCACTGACGGTGCGCGGGCTATGTGCGGGAAAAATAGCAGTGTCGTTACAAGCCCCTGTGCTTTGTGGACACACTGTAAACTTCACAGAGAAGCACTGGTTTCAAAAGCATTACCTAATGATTTCAAAACAGTACTAAATACAGCTGTGAAAATTGTAAATTATATTAAAACAAAACCCTTACAAGCACGTTTATTTCAAAAGCTGTGTGAAGAAATGGGTAGTCTTCATACATCTCTTCTTCTGCATACGGAGGTATGTTGGTTATCCAGGGGGAAAGTACTGACACGATTAGTGGAATTACGCAATGAAGTTACAATTTACTTGGAAGGAAAAACTGAATATATTGAATCTCTACTGGACAAAGAATTCATTCTCAAGCTCACATACTTGGCGGATATTTTTTCGAAATGAAACGAACTCAATTTGTATTTGCAAGGTTCAAACGAATCAGACATTTTTGCAGTTCACGATAGAATTCTAGCGTTTATGAAAAAGCTTATGTTGTGGAAAAGTTGTATTGAGGATGGCAAGTATGATTGTTTTGAAACTCTTGAAACTTTTATTATAGAAAACCAAGTGCAGCCAACGACGAACGTACTGTCTGCAATTTCCACTCATTTATCATTGTTAAAAAATAACTTTGATGCCTATTTCGGGAAAGAGATGAAAAAGCTTGACTCGTTGAATTGGATTTGTAACCCATTTTAAGACCGCCTACCAAGTAGTATGTCAACAAAAGCAAGTGAAGAACTCATTGATTTATCAGAAGATACGTCACTGAAAAATAGTTTCAATCGCAAGCAGTTAACGAAATTCTGGCTCTCAGTTGCTGGGAACTATCCTTGCCTGTTTGATGAAGCTATAAAAGTCCTCCTCCCCTTCAGTACCTCATATCTATGTGAGGCCGAATTTTCGGCTATGATCAGCATTAAAACTAAACACCGAAATAAATTGGACGTATCAAACTCACTGTGATTAAAAGTAACTAAAATTGAAGTTGATGCTAAAGCTGTAATGACAAAAAATAGGAAACAAATACACCCTTCTCATTGAAATAACAGTCCTTGTAGGTATTTAAGTAATAAAAAATTGTAACTTAAAGTTGTTTTTTTTCTTATTTGAAAAGTCCTTCATTCATATTGGTGACGCTTAAATTTCCATAGTGACTGTTTGTGAGCTAAAGTACAATATATGTTGTCTGTGATGATAACAAATTAATGTCAAATGAAAAAAATACTTTAAACAAAATAAACAGCCCGAACAAATAAGACACCATTAAGTAATTCCGCGACTCACTACTAGGGAATCTGAGCGTTACCAATATTTTATGCCCCCTTTTTAAGACGGCTAAGAGGTGGGTCCCGAATTTGGCAGTTTTTGTTAGGTGGGTCGGAGCCCAGTCAACTTTGGGAACCACTGATTTAGACATTTATACAAAGTTATTGCCTGCTTTTACCTGCATAGTTATCAATCTTTAATTTAAAATTGTTTTTTGTATCAGTATGCTGCTGCTGGAGTATGTGAATTTCCCCTTGGGATTAATAAAGTATCAATCTATCTATCTATCTTATCCTGCCTACTATACTAACATTAATATCTATCTAATTATCTATCTATCTTATCCTGCCTACTATACTAACATTAATATCTATCTATCTATCTATCGTATCCTGCCTACTATACTAACATTAATATCTATCTAATTATCTATCTATCTTATCCTGCCTACTATACTAACATTAATATCTATCTATCTATCTATCTATCTTATCCTGCCTACTATACTAACATTAATATCTATCTATCTAGCCTCAGACTCCTTCTAACACTCTTTGGGGGTCTTTTCTGCCCACTGCCATCAGGTAACATTCCCAACTACATGTGGATACTCTTTAAATTCATTTTTCAATTTCTGCCAAACTAGCTATTGAGTGATTATTATTTGTCCTGTCAGTTTGGATTTTTGTTTTTGCTGCTGTATGCATTTAAATTTCTCCCTGCAATTAATAAAGATGATCTAATCTAATAACATTTAAGTATTAATCTTCTGTACCAAGCCAAATTTTCCCCCTGAAGACAAATAAAGTACTTTATTTATGTATTTATTTACTGATGTGCGTATTTACTTAATATTTCTTCATAGTTTCGCGTAGGGTCACTAAAAAAATAAATGAAAAAACGGTTAAATCCACATATGACGAAGTAAGCAACAAAATTTCAGGACACGTTTAGTTATTTATAACACGTATCTTTTTTTTTTTTTTAAATAATTTACCTGTTGCCACATTTCACAAAACATTTATTTATTTCTTTATTTAACTTTGTCCGAAATATTCCACCGTAGTTTCGCGTAGGGTCACTGAAAGGAGTAAATGAAGAATTAATTAAATACAAAGAAAAAGGCGACACGAATTCGTGACATATTTATGACACATCCTATTTTATTTTTATTTACTTATTGTAACATTTAACAATACATTTCTTTTACTTATTTATGAAATCTTGTCCGAAGTATTGCGTCCTTCTTCAGACGCTGGTTAATCACGAAAGGCTCCACACGATTGACTTACCTGATGCGCTGTTGCCCTCTAGTGGCTAAAGTGCTGAACTGCAAACCAGAGGGTTACTGCCAGAGTCTCCGCCGCTTGCGACGCGAGCCGATGTGCCGTACACTTCTGATTCATAACTTGCAATTATATAATAGTTGACTTCAAGATTTACAAAAGGAATAGACGCTCTACAAAACACAATTTCTTTTTTACCTCTGTGTTGGGGTTGGTGGGATGAAAGAAAAGAGAACACACTTCTCTTCAGTCCAAACTGGAAAAGTCACGGATTACAGACAACGTTGAAAAAGGTTTCCATTTTGACCGCACTGGGTGAGCTTTAATACAGCACGTGTTGTTGTATTATATTGAGAAAGGAGAAATAAAATAGTGGGTGGCACAGAACCTGGCATGGTTGTCTCAACATTCTAGAGACTCATTTTCTTCATCTGTGCGCACAGTTTGTAGCTGTGATGATTTTCTTATCTTCCCTCTCCGATCTCAGATATTCATATGACGTTTATTCGATGCCTTTAAATTAGCCCTGGCACGAGTGAGCGAGGGGGTCAGCATGACCGTGTCCTGTCCAGAGTCGGATCATGGCTTAAATCCATAAGTGCTTTATTAAAAAGCAACACGTCATCTTTTATTGTCTATTTAAATATTTATTAGTTTTCTCTGAAGTAAATAACTCTATATATAAAGCTGAGTGACCGATTCACTCCCTCACTATTTCCTCTTTAGGTAAACAGCCGACACACTGCAGGCTGGTATGTCTACAAAGCTATCCAAATATTTGGGACAGTCATTTTTTGTTTTCCTTGATCACCCCCCCCCCCCCAGTATAAAATTACAAATCAAACAATTCAGACTTGTGATTAAAGTGCAGACTGTCATTTGCAGGGGATCTCTGTCATAGCGAGGCCCCCAACCCATTTCAGGACACCATAATGTTTGGCACACAGCAATGGCGGGTCTATTACAGCAGTCGTCATGTTTAGTTCTTTGTTGCATTTCCCTGACATGCAAGGACTGCTTGAAGTCTCACAGACATCACCAGGTGCTGCTGTGCCAAGCCTCTAATGTAGCCATCTTCAGCTCCTGCTTGTTTTGGGGGGCTTGCCCCCTTAAGTTTTCTCTTCAGCATATGGAAGGCCTGCTCAATTGGATTGAAATCAAAATGGCTGGCTTTTCCATTTTTAGGTTTGACAAACTCCTGTGTTGCCCCAGCGATGTCATTATCTTCTCATAGGATGAAGTGCCGTCCAGTGAGTTTGGAAGATTTACTGGAACTTGAGCAGATCAGATGTTTCTATACACCTCAGAGTTCATGGCACCACTGCAGTCATTAGTGGAGAGAAGTGTGCCAGGACCCGTGGCAGCCATAACACCCCCATGTTTAACAGATGAGGTGGTCTGCTTTGGATCTTCTGCAGTTCCTTTTCATCTCCACACTCTGCTCTTGCCATCACTCTGATGAGGTTCATCTTTGTCTCGTCCGTCCACAAGTCCTTTTCCCAGAATTCTGCAGGAAGTCCTTTTTCACAAACTGTAATCTGGCCGTCCTGCTTGTGTGGTCTGCACCTTGCAGTGTGGCCTCCGAGTTTCTGTTCATGACGTCTTGTGCGGATAGTCGTCTCTGACACACACACATCGGCCCCCTGAAGACTGTGTCTGGTCTGTCGGACAGGGGTATGGGCCTTTATCTTTGCCATAGTGAGGATAATTCTGTCATCATCAGCAGTGGAGGTCTTCCTTGGCCCACCAGCCCTTCTGTGAATACTGAGCTCACCAGTGTGCTCTTTCTTCTTCATGATATTCCAGACAGTTGATTTTGGTCATCCTAAAGTTTTACCCGATGTCTCCAATGGTTTTCTTCTTGTTGTTCAGCCTCACGTTGGCTTCTTTGAATATCACTTGCACAGCTCTTGTCCTCATGTTGAACAACAGCAACTACAAACTCCAAAGGGTAGAGAAACAAGCCGAGGTCTCTTATGAAGCCATGAAGCCCACCTGAGGAATCGCAAATACCTGTAATGCCAATCGTCCAAAACATTATGGTGCCCTGAAATGGGGAGGGGGCCACAGTGTGACTGAAATGTCTGAAAATCTCCTTAAATGAAAGTCTGTGATGTGCACTTTAATCACAATATCGGTTTGTCATTTTAAACTGTGGAGCAGAGGACAGGTACATCAAGGGGAAATGGGTCTTTGTCCCCAACATTGTGGAGCAAAAAGAGCGACAACCGAAACAATGTCAGGAGAGGTAGAGAAGAGCAAGAGACGTGCAAACATTTTCATCTGATCGTCAGCAGAGGCATCTCACGAAAAACATCAATCGCCAGGTCAAAAGCTGCCGTACGACTTTCATCTTTGACATTCTTCATACATACATACATATACAGTCACGGCCGAAATTATCGACACCCCTGGAATTTTCCCAGAAAATGCACCATTTCTCCCAGAAAATTATTGCAATTACAAATGTTTTTGTATATACGTTTATTTCCTTTATGTGCATTGGAACAAATCTGACATCATGTCACACAGAACTCCAAAATCGGGCCGGACAAAATTATTGACACCCTTTCAAAATTGTGTGTAAATCGTTTTATTTCAAGCATATGATGCTCGTTTGAACTCACCTGTGGCACGAAACAGGTGCTGGCAATAATAGCAATCACACCTGACACCAGTTAAAATGGAGAAGAGTTGACTCCACCTTTCTGTTGTGTGTCTGAGTGTGCCACACTAAGCATGGAGAACAGAAAGAAGAGCAGAGAATTGTCTGAGGACTTGAGAACAAAAATTGTGGAAAAATATCAACAATCTCAAGGCTACAAGTCCATCTCCAGAGATCTTCATGTTCCTTTGTCCACAGTGCGCAACATAATCCAGAAGTTCACAACACATGGCACTGTAGCTAATCTCCCTGGACGTGGACGGAAGAGAAAAATTGATAAAAGACCGCAATGAAGGATAGTCCGAATGGTGGATAAACAACCCCAATCAACTTCAAAACATATTCAAGTTGTTCTGCAGACTCAGGGTGCAACGGTGTCAGCTCGAACTATCCGTCGACATCTGAACGAAATGAAACGCTATGGCAGGAGAGCCAGGAGGACCTCACTGCTGACACAGAAACATAAAAAAGCCAGACTGGAGTTTGCCAAAATGTACTTGAGGAAGCCAAAATCCTTCTGTGCGAACGTCTTGTGGACAGATGAGACCAAGATAGAGCTTTTTGGTAAAGCTCATCATTCTGCTGTTTACAGAAAACAGAATGAGGCCTATGAAGAAAAGAACACAGTACCTACAGTCAAACATGGTGGAGGTTCTAAGATGTTTTGCTGCCTCTAGCACTGGATGCCTTGACTGTGTGCAATGCATCATGAAATCTGAAGACTACCAAAAGATATTGGGGCGCAATGTAGGGCCCAGTGTCAGAAAGCTGGGTCTGCGTCAGAGGTCATGGGTGTTCCAGCAGGACAATGACCCCAAACATACCTCTAAAAGCACTCAGAAATGGTTGAAGACAAAGCGCTGGAGAGTTCTGACGTGACCAGCAATGAGTCCGAATCTAAATCCGATTGAACACTTATGGAGAGATCTCAAAATTGCTGTTGGGAGAAGGCGCCCTTCAAATCTGAGAGACCTTGAGCAGTTTGCAAAAGAAGAGTGGTCAGAAATTCCAGTTGAGAGGTGTAACCAGCTTGTTGATGGTTAGAGGAAGCGCTTGATTTCAGTTATTTTTTCCAAAGGGCTTGCAACCAGATATTAAGTAGAGGGTGCCAATAATTTTGTCCAGCCCGGTTTTTGAGTTCTGTGTGACATGATGTCAGATTTGGCTTTTTTTCTCTGTTTTTTTTGTGTTGTTCCAATGCACATAAAGGAAATAAACGTGTGGATACCAAAACATTTGTAATTGCAACAATTTTCTGGGAAAAATGGTGCATTGTCAAGGAAAATTCCAAGGGTGCTGATAATTTCTGCCATAACTGTATACACATATACATATATAGCATGGTTTTAGTGTCAAATAATGCAAAGAGTACGTGACACGTGTTTCGCCCTAATTCTGGGCTCATCAGGCATACACACTCACTGCACCTCCTCTCGGGGATCGAACCTCAGACGTCAGCGGCGAAGCCTCTTTACGTTTTGCCACAGCATGTGATTCATTTATTTAACAGCATGTAGATCGGGGTAATTACATTCATAGTCTGAATCAATATTATATTATATATATATATATATATATATATACATATTTTTTTTTTGGTATAAATATGTTTTATCTAACTGCCTTACCTTAACCTTCCTTATTTCTATTTGTCTGTTTTATTTTATTCTGTCTGTTACCTGTTATTAGATGCAACTGAGAAGGCAAATTTCATGTTTTCCTGTGTAAATATGACTAAATAAAGAAACCTAAACCTAAACCTAATATATAAATAAATAACAAACAAACACACACACATACATATCTATCTATCTATCCACACTTTGCTGTCTATGTTCTCTTTTATGGTTTCCTCTACTGGTATTATTGTTCTTTAATAAATACCAAATTGCTTTTAACTTTCCATACTTTGTCTTTATATGTGGTTATTTCTTTATAAATAATAATAATAAAATACCTGTACAAATAAATGGAAAGAGAGAAGTGAATCTGTAAGTGGCTAGAAGAAAACACTTTAAACAGTTTTTCCAAAGGAGACTACAGCAATAAGAAAGCGGCCCTTCTCAAAACGTCTGTCCACACTGAATAAACCCACAGAAGCACAAGTATGTAGTTACCTACAGTTTTATTAGAAGTATCTTACTTTACAACTTGTAATTTGCATACAAAAATGTAGAAAGTTGTTTCTGTACAAGTCTTGAACTACTTTTTTAAAAACAAGTATTGAAATTAATAAAAAAAAAAAACACATTCTAACAAAGTTCTAATAATACAAAACCAAGACAATCTTGGTTACCTCTTCAATTTTTTCTGTAATGCTAAATAGGAAATACATTTTTCTTTTTTTTAGTAAATAAACAATTTTAACAGATAAGACTTCTGAAGCAAATAAATTTCTTCAGACAGAAATATTTACAAACAGGATAATAAATTCTGAAATGTACACAGAGCTTTTACACAGGGCTGCACTGAATCGGGAATGGCGAGGAATGCAGTGAGAGTCAGGCTGGCGATGGTTTGCTCTTTTCATCTCGGGTGTCGAGGTTAAGGACCTCCACCACAGGGATGATTATTTGTTATTCTGACTGCAGCGTATGAGTCAGTTTCATGG
The DNA here is from genome assembly GCF_900747795.2 of Erpetoichthys calabaricus. Classification (NCBI taxonomy): domain Eukaryota; kingdom Metazoa; phylum Chordata; class Cladistia; order Polypteriformes; family Polypteridae; genus Erpetoichthys; species Erpetoichthys calabaricus. Next base: position 85,477,985 of record NC_041410.2, on the reverse strand, counting down.
AGACGAGGTGGTTGGGTTTAAGCTTTTTTTGGCAACTTTTTGAATTTTATATTTTAATAAAATGGTCTAGTGCATTTATCATAGCCTTAAAAAGGCAATAAACAAGAGTTGTTACTTATGTGAAATACAATTAAATGCTTCCTTTTGAGCATTTGCATGAAATTTAAGTGTCCTTACAGTAGCTCTATGTTGCCCTATAGGTAGATGCAGTGCATGCCTGTATATATGGTATAGAAACAATACTGTATATACAGTTACAAGCACCTTTATAAGGCTGCAAAGATTCTAGAATTTGATCATAATTCCGTCAATGCCATTCTAATTTTGATCATATATCACATATATTCTTTAAGAACAAACAAACAAATAAAACAAAGAACTAACAAACAAAAGAACTTGAGTAGCAGCTGGAGTTGACCTGTTGTGACACCGGCGAGTGACCTCACAACATTGTCAGTGAAGGTATAGAACATCATTGCAACCCCTGTTGTGAAGAACCAAAGTTCATGTAGATGAGCGGCCTTTCTTACAAACATGTGCATTTCTACAAAAAGTACAGAAATGTTAGAAGCAAAGGAATGTATTTTTTGACACATCTGGGTAAAGTAGTTTGGATGGTTTTCCTTCAAAAAACCCAACCCAGAATGCTTTCTTACACCAAAGCAATACACAGCAATACATACCTCCGAGAATTCATACATGTCATGTTTTGTCACCTTCTAAGACATTGCTTGACACACAACAATTACTTTTGCTTTTAAGGGGTTGTGATGCAGTTTGGTCAGTTCTGCAATTAAATAGTCATTGCGTTTGAACCCTATGCCTCTCCTCTTTTTTTTTTCTATTTTACTGACTTGGAAAAAGAAACACACACATCAAGAGTCTGACGGCCTTAGCTGCACAGCAGCAACCATTTATGCATCAGCTCTTGCTTGTCTGATTTTGACATCAAACTGCACTACCTAAGCAAATCCTTTCAGTCACGTCATGCAGCCTAAATAAGTGTCTAGGCAAGTGGTTAGCAAAACAAACAGGGAGACTCACTCAGTCAACTAAAAAGAAAACTGTACTTAGGATAAAAGAACGCAATAAAATAAATTATTTATCTATAGTATATGAGCATACTAATATTTCATATGGAAGAATGCCCAGTTGTAAAATCTGTACAAAGGTTTAGCACTTCATGGGACAGCTGCAGTACAGTACTATCAGGAGAGAAGCCTAACAGATTGAGAAAAGCTGGTTTTATGGAAAAATATTGTTGGCCTTCAGGATAACCAGTGACAGATGTAGCGAAGTACCAGCAGATTGCAGATTTGGCAGTGCATCTGAACTTCATGGAATTAACTTTCTCATTCTTTTTGTGACAAAGTACCCAAGTCCTTTATTTTATGCCATTTCTAAACACCAATATGGTCAGTATATGCTTAAATTTAAAACGTGAGGAGCTTTCAACAGGTTCTTTTGAAACAGTGTAGGTTCATAACATATTTGGCTTACGTCTGAAATTTGGAAGATTTAGCTCCGTTCTCCTTTTTATTATTGTTCTTTATTGCCATATGTTTGCATGTTACATTCGGATGGGGGGTCAGACAGCATCACCCATTTTCACACTGTGCTTCATTTGGCCGAGTACCTCAACGCTTTGGATTGCAGTGCGTTTAAAGTTCTCTGTGCCCAATTCCCATATTTACTGTTGAATGAGTTCTGACCTTTCAGGACAAATTTGGATCTATGTTGGCCAAGATTGTTTTTAGCCCAAATATGGAACCTTTTTGAGGACATCCCTCCTCCCCTAACACTTGATATGGTTCTGTCTACCCACTCTATTTAATTTGGTCTGCACATACAGCTTTTTGGCTGCAATTCCTTTGGTCCCCTTTAATAAATTCTACTGTACTTCTTTTTCATGACTGCAGTTTATTATATTCCCTCCTACCTTTATGCCCCATAAAAACTTATTGTTGCTTTCTTGGAAACTTCATTATTTTTTTTTACATCAACCACAAATGACTAACGTTTATAGTCCACAGGCCTTATTTTCCCAGAATATCAAGCTGCGTATGTTAGCAGTGGTGCATGCTTACTTCCATACATATGGCTGACCTCATGGCTGCAAACAGACCCAACAGTCAGGACTACAGAATACAAGCCTATGCAACATGATACAGAGTTCATACAATCTGAATCTATAATACTACAATACTGATTACTGCACTGCTGAATAATGCATTTCCACCAACAAATTCATACATAATGAAAATAGCAGCCAGATAGATAATATGATTAGTTCAACTATGCACCGTAATGAGGAAAAAAAGCATTATGAATAATTACAAATTGGAAAAAAAAAAAACTAAGGCAGTTTCAGTAAAGTTATGTACGTAAAATCACAGCACAGGATTAAATTACATGAAGATGCTTTTTATAGATCAGTTGCTTGCTAATGAAACTTAACCAGTTAAACAAAGCTGACAATGAATAAGAAACAATTTAAACTTAGTTGTACACATATGCATTGAGCACTGCAGTAATGTTTGTTTGAACATTTTCATTACCTCAAAAATAACAAAAAAATTAAAAATATATTCAGGTGGTGAAAGAATGGGTCCAGTGGAAGCAATCCTCTAGGGAGCCACGGAGAAAAATGGCAAGTGCATCATATTTCATAAAACTGGCTCAGGTCCCTTTTGAAAAGGACAGGCACTGTGTTGGTTGGACAGAGTGTACTCTTCTAATTTCTGAACCTGTTATCTTGAAAAATAATTAACATAACTGCTGTAATAGCTTATGAGGTGATAATAATTATAAGGGACTGGAATGACCAACTTGGAGAGAATAATACTGGGTAGAATGTGCCTACTCGTAAAGATGTATGCCACCTATCAACACTCAAAATTACCCATCACAGACAGGAACATTCCTCACTTGCTGCAGCGGCACATACGTTTCTCCTAGTCCCAGTAGACATTGGCCAATTTGCTATATCTAGGACATTAACTGCCCAGGTGCTAATCAGCAAGCGCCTGCAATTTACACACACAGAAATACACACATACTAAAAAAATATAAGAACAGTTACTTTAGTGATACTATTAAAAATACAATTCATTTTCTTTAGAAATGAATCGGCAGTGATAAAAAAAATTGGGGAATGGGGATTAAAACTAAGAAAGAGGTACAGGCAGTGATATAATAAAATCACTAGCAATACAGCAATAAATAAAACAGAAATTTAAGAAATTTCCTTCAAACTTTTCTTTCTCTCTAAAAAAGTATCTTTTCTTCCCACGAGAACTTTACCTTGTCTTTGAAATTAAAGACTTCTTCATATTCCAGAGCATTCTCTGTACAAAATGTCTTACTTCATACAAAAAATGTCTTATAAGACAACTTGTTTACCTTTTTTGTTTAGAAAAAACACAAAAAAGGTTTTTTGAAAACAAACAAACAAACAGCAATGGGTAAAACTCCAAAGAAGAAACATCATCTTTTGGGATTTACTGTGCTGTACACCGTTGTACAGAGAAGCTTCAATCTCTGGTGTCCATTCATGTTGTTTTCGGTTCATGCAAACACCTGCATCTTGGTGTTCTGTTCCTGCATATGGGGGATTTGCGTCTGAACCGGACCTGTGATGGCAGGGCTGGGGGCAGAGTCTGACCAGTCAGACATGGAATGTGGAGAAGGGCTTGACCACTGCTCGGGAGATTCCGGAGAGGGAGTCAGGTATGGGTGCTCGTTCTGCAAGTGCAGGTAATGTTTAGGCGTGTTGTCATGTGCTGATCCATAGCTGTGTTGTGAAGGAGGAGTGGGGTAGTCCTCCACTGCAGGGTTACTTTGCTGCTTGAAGAACTGGGGCTGTGAAGCACTCTGCTGCGTGGGTTGAGCAGGTGGAGGAGGAGGTGGAGGGCCCGGCTGACCATCTGGTGGGGTGGATGAACCTAGTCTAGCCATTGTCTGCTGATTGGCTAAGGCTTGGTTGTGCATAGGTGGTTGCTGCTGCTGCTGTTGGGGTTGACTTATCTGTTGCTGTTGCTGCTGTTCCACCACAATTGGTATCTTCACTGGACTGTGTTGTTGTACAAGGGCCTGTGAACCATGAAACAGGCGCTGCTGGTGCTGCAAAATGAGGCCTTGTTGCTGAAGAGCCACTTGCTGATTCTGCTGATGTATGCCCGCCTGAGTATTGATTGGGTGCACCAGGTTAATGACATGCTGGTTACACTGGGAAGTGGTAGGCACATGTGTTTGCCAATCAAAGGGAACACTCACTGGGTTCACCATACCCAAGTTCAGACCCAGCTGGCTAGCATTTAGAACATAGTTAGGCTGACCTGTGCTGACGTTGACTGAAGACATTGAAACACGTGACTGCATGGGATTCATTGACAAGATGGCTGCACTCTGACCAGGACCAGGCACTTCTCCAATATCACTTAACTGTGCCAAAGAGACTGCAAAGGGGCCATCTAGGAGACTGTGTACCACAGGAGTGGAGGGAACAGACATGGATGAGGCAGGATGAAACATACCGGGTGAAGCGATGGCAGGAGAAGTTGGGTTTGTGACATAACCACCCCTTGGTGAATCCAAAGAGTCCACTGGCGACAGGGTGACAGAACTTTCCATCAGCGATCCTTGGCAGTCAAGTGACAACTTCTTGTTTCTGGCCTTTGCAGACTCCTTAGCTTCTCGTGACAGGCTGCCGTGTGGCTGACTACTGTTCATGCCAACCCCTTTGGAGCTGGGACGTCTTGCTTTTTTGCCCTGTGGTGTCTGCTTGAGGCCAGGCATGAAAGCAGTGGGTGGGCACATGAGTGGGGACAAGGTGTGGCTCCCTGCCATATGATGGGTTTGTCCACCATGGCCCTGCGGGCTACGCACGGTGTTGTATTCATCTAGCAGTTGCACAATGTCATGGTGCATTCTCTCTTGGGCAATGTCCCTGGGAAGCCTGTCCATGTGATCAGTTATCTCCCTGTTGGCAAAGTGGTCCAGTAGGATTTTCACTGCTTCACAGCTGCCTTCACGAGCAGCTAAAAACAAAGGTGTTTCCTCCTAAAACAATTAAAGAAATTGTGTCATAATTTCATATCTCAGTCACTTGGACAATTTTATAGACTAATAGTGGCAGCAAAATGTGTTCTTAAGTAAATATTGTTTTTATAAAGCAAAATTTTACATTTTATTAATAAACAACTTTGATTATTATCAGGTCAAATTATATTCTTTAAAGCAATTTAGCAAGGTTAAATGTAAATGAATAGTTTAAAACATAAATAATACCTTTAGGTCTTGCATGTCTTTGTTAGCTCCATTCTTTAGCAATGCCAGCGTAGCTTCCACGTTGTTAACTGCAGCCGCCCAATGCAAAGCTGATTTTCCTGGAGCATAAAAACACATGAAATTCAGTCTAAAGTGTGTCTACCTACTCAAAAGAGCTGATCTAGTTTGCAAAAGAGGATAGATTCATCACTACAATAAGGATACTGTTAACTTGCTGTACATTAGACTGTCTGACAACAATGATAAGAAAGTACAAAAGATTTTCTTCAACACAATGGTATTATTCAAGCATACAGAACAACAATTTCCCAATGTATAGCATATCAGTGCATTCCTCAGTATGTGTACCTGTTTACAAGACTCCCTCAGAGATTTGTGATGGTGTCATGTTATGACCATGCATTTTATCTTGCTACTTTGAAATGTTTTGTTTCCTTTGCAAGGACTTTGTGTTGGTGTGCTTATAAATAAATAAATAAAGTCACTGCATTAGAAGTGCTGGTCATTGGAACTTGAATTACGAGTCGCCCATGTTGCTGCCACTGTGTGTACAGTATCAAGCAAAATTGCTGTATTTTTAAAATCACGTTACTATTGGTATTATTCTTTGCAGTCCGAGATCCTTTAGAAAACATTCTTCACTGGAGTCTGGTGCCACAAATAGACTGTAGTAGGCAATGTGGCAAAAGATGTCAATTGAGACAAACTCTAAAATATATGTCTTATAAAAACCATACAACTATCTTACCTTGCTCATCGACAGCATTGACATCTGCATGGCATGCAATGAGCTCTTCCACCATCATTTCAACTGCCAAGCGAGCAGCAAGGATTAGAGCAGTGGATCCATCGTACATTCTTGCATCCAGGTCTGTTGCTCTATTTCTGATCAAAATCTTAAAAACAAAGAAATACAAATACTAGTTAGATGGCCATAATTGCAGCTTTCAGATTTTTTATGTGTAGTTCATGTGGGAAAAAAATACAACAAAGACACACTTAAAACTATTTATCTGTATTAAGTACAATTTTCTGTTAAATTGCCTTAGAATTAAGTGTAAGTATCAATATAACTAAAAAAAAAAAACATTTCAAAGACATCCTTTGGCTGTCTTCCATGTTTAATTAGTTATTTCAATTCTCCAGAAACACTAACACATAAAACAAGAAACAGAAACACAGATGCACATGAACAACATTACAGATTATATAAATATATACAATGACATATGCACAAGTTTATTTAAATACTTATTGACTCTTTTCTTGAATTATTTAACTAATATCAGTTTTGAATGCTTTAAGCACAATTTCAGTTTTGTAAGCAGCATGAACATTTAGTGACTAGGACACAGCAATGACAAGCAAAAGGTTGCCAGCTTAGGCTTTAATATGTCATTATTTTAACTTGAAACTTTGAAACAATTGCATAGGTGGGCAAAACACAAGCTCACGTAAATATTAATCTCCTAACTGATTAGTTTTTCCACCATTTATTCATAATACTTAAAATATTTTCAGCTGTAAAAATATGAGATGTTTCCACTGTTATAAATTAAAAACATGCAAACTAAATCATAAGCAACTGCTTCATACTTACTGAAACTACGATACTTTTTGTTGTTTAAATTAAAAAATAAGGGAAAAAACACACTTATAGTATAACACTATTTAATGGCACAATAATGTAAGTGTTTTTCACTAATTTATAAGGAAATGTCTAAAAGTTGAAAAACCAGGTTTCTTCTAGCAACTTGAATAAAATTACATTGCCTCTTTTTGTTGCTGAAACTTACCTGGAAGACACCCTGTGCATCAGCAGCAACAGCGGCATGAAGAGGCGTCCTGCCAGTATTATCCTGGGCATTGGCATCAGCTCCTGCGTCCAAAAGCCGCTTTGCAGCATCTGCACGTGTATACCGTGCAGCCAGATGAAGAGCAGTCTCCCCAGTGCGGTCAGTTTGAGCTGCTAAGTTGGCCCCTTGGTAAATCAGGTCAGAGATGATGTTGGCGGATGAGTCGTCTGTATCTTCCTCCTCTGTCACATCTGTCTCAAGACCTCCACCGCAGAATGAAGCCAACATCAAAGGTGTAAAGCCATCTAAATAGAGAAGAGACCATAAGAAGATTACGTTAGAAATGCTCACCTTTAACTGTAGTCTGATGTCCTAAAAATTAGCATAAGCTACTCAGAAATCTCACAAATAAAGACCTTCAATTTATTAAATTAGTAAGAATGCTGAGAATGGCCTCATTAATAAATCAGGGCCATGCACAACATCATCCATCAAAGGAAATTGTGTGTGTTTGTCAATTAAATAAGAAAGTAACAATTACAGTAGGTGACAGAAGAATACATAAGTACTGTGTCTGAGTTTCACTTTGACAAGTACATCATTATGTCTCTGAATAATACAGTGTGAACGAGGTTAAAGAGAACAGGATACATATATCGAGGACAAAAAAGAAACATACAGGCGAAAATATACACAAAGTGAGAACAGACTGTATGGAAATGGGAAGAATTAATAAGGATGAATGAAAGAATTTTAGTTTTAACTATCCCATCCCAACACTATCAAGTCACAATGGAATGCCAGTTCACCGCAGGATGCATACAAATGTAGCCACATACTGTACAGGTGTGCAATGTAGAGATGCTAAAGGACCCGATCTCATGCAGTATGTTTAGATAGTCTTTATTTAAGATCTGAGGGCTGTAATGGTTGGAGACTTTACTTCTAACTCAATTACTAATTAGAAACTAATTCTTGTAGATAATGAGAAATGTTGTTCAAAACATTTTGGTCCTGCTGACGCGGTTTTTATTTGCACAGTGTTAACTGGCTGGTTCCAATAAGCTGATTCATGAATTCATTCTTTTGTTGTCATTAATTTTGACTGCATTATCATTTATAGTCTATATGTCATTTCAGTCTGGTTTCAGGGCGCGGCACAGCTGTGAAACTGCTCTGCTACGGGTAACCAATGATTTGCTTATGGCAGCAGCCTCTGGACAAACCAGCATATTAATTCTATTAGACCTCAGTGCAGCATTTGACACGGTCAGACATGACATTTGACTGTCCAGAATGAAGAACATTCTGGGTATCTCTGGCACTGCCCTCCAGTGGTTCAAGTCCTATCTGACTGATAGGCAAGAGTTTGTTAGTCTTGGCAACAGCAGATCCAGCTCAGCGCCAGTCACACAAGGAGTCCCTCAGGGCTCTGTCCTCGGGCCTCTGCTTTTCTGTATTTACATGCTTCCCCTTGGCCATATTATCCGTAGCTATGGACTGGGTTATCATTTTTATGCAGATGATGCTCAACTCTACTTCAATGTTAAAAGTGGAACTTCATCAGAGCTTTTTCAGCTCACAACCTGCCTTAGTGAAATTAAAACCTGGATGGAGCAGAACTCTTTAAAATTAAATTGCAATAAAATGGAACTCCTGCAAATTGGGACTAAAATGCAACTTAATAAAATGAGCTCCTTCCCAGTCTATCTTGGCGGTGATCTCATCAGACCTGCCTGTACTGTAAAAAATCTTGGTGTCATTTTTGATTTCTCCCTCTCTTATTCCACCCACAAAAATCACATTAAGAAACTTTCTTACTTTCACCTCCATAACATATCCCGTGTTCGCTCCTTCCTCTCCTTCTCTAAGGCTGAGAAACTTGTCCATGCTTTTATCACATCCCGCATCGATTATTGTAATTCCCTACTGATAGGTGCCCCTTCTAATCTTTAATCACAGCTCCAGCTTATTCAAAACTCAGCTGCAAGAGTCCTTACTCGAACCAGCAGCAGCGAGCACATCACACCCATCCTGCTCCGTCTTCACTGGCTCCCTGTGTCTTACAGAATCGAATATAAAATCCTTCTAATAACCTACAAAGCCTTAAATAACCTTGCGCCAAACTACATCAGTGACCTTCTCCATCACTATGTGCCTGCCCGCCCACTAAGGTCCTCTGATTCTGGCAATCTTGTTGTACCCCACACTAATCTACACTACATGGGTGACAGGGCCTTCAGCTGTATAGCACCCAGACTCTGGAATGACCTACCGAAATTAATCAGGTCAGCTGACTCCATGAATTCTTTTAAAAAACAACTCAAAACTCATCTGTTCAGGAAGTCTTTTAGCTCTACTTGACTTTATTACCCTTCTCTCAGTTTACTTCTCTGTCAAGATGCTCATGTAACCTGTGTGTGTGCAAGACCATCAATTATGTTGTCTGTTTTTTTCTCAGAATTCACTGTCGTAATCTTCTTTATTTATTTATCTGGTTGGTACAAAGCTATATACTGTATACCCTGCTGTTCTTTCTTATATTCTGTAAGTGCCTTGAGTATGAGAAAGGCGCTATATACATGAAATGTATTATTATATTTATTTTGCAAATGGATGCAATGATTATAGATTGTCAAGGGGCAGTGCACAGTAAGAACAAAAAAGCACACAACCAGTCACAACAATCTCTCACCTGGACCTCTAACGTTAACATCCATGCTGTCATTGTTGTCAAACTCCCCTTGAGGGGGTGTCAGTGCCATGGAGGGAGGCATTCGGATATCAGCTGCAACTAGGTGATGCTGTGTCCACTGCCTACAATCCACTGTGTCCTCAGAATCAGTAAGAGATCCCGGTTCTTCAACCTGTGTATCAATAAGAACACCATAAGCTCACCAGTGCAGACTGAAAACACGACAACATTTTTAGGTATAAGATTGAGAAACAGTCAGCTATTGCTTTCTACTTTGATTTGTTACCTTTAATCTCTTGGCTTCAGGGCAGTCTGAATCCATCCACTGATCGCTGTGATCTGTGAGTAAACTCTCCTCTACTGCTTTTGGAATGTGTCTGGGTTAAAAAGAAAAAAAAAAACATGTTTGGGGGGTCTGTTTGAGATGGGAAGATAACTAAACACAAAGTGGCAATGAAGTAATATAATTCTTTAATGAACAGCATTCATTAATTAAGAACTCAGTCACAGGTGAAGAACAGCAAAGAAGAATGGCATAAGCACTACAATGAAATATCCCTGTAGTGAGACTAAGTCCGATTTGTATCCTGGAAGAATTTCATTCAGATTATTTAGTCTTCTTTTGCAAGAATATCTTCATAAGTCAATATACATATAACATGAAAAATGAAATTAATTTCAACATTAAGCCTCACAATAAGCTTAAAGGAAATAAACACCCCATTCCCTAAAGTAGCATATGAACTACAATAATTTGTCCCTTTCTATATTGCAAGTAAATAGATTTAGATAAATGTAAACTATTGATAAATTGAACCAAACCAAGTTTAAGCTTGGAGAAGTTAGTATTATTGGTAGAAGAAACTAATGGTTCTCCAACTGAAAAACGTATCTGCAAACAATGTTACTTGTGAAGTGTCCTACAACTATTTACAAGTTAAAATAAATTAAAAACAATAACAGCCAACACATTTGAAATTTAATACATTTATATTTTCAAGTTTATAAAATATTCAGTACTTACTTCATGCCCAGAGCATCCTGACCAAGTGGCTCTCTGCGGCTTTTTTTGCTAGACTCTTTGTTCAAGGAGAAGCCCTCTGGAAACCATAAGGTGCTATGTTCTCGCTTTCGTCTTGCCACTAACACCCCAAGAACCAAGATCACCAAGAGGATGACAGCTGCGACTACCACTAGAGGAAGTAGCTTATTCACTATTACTGGGGGACCTGTGCCTGGATCTCCTATGGGTAGAGAAAAAAAAAAAGTTTGTAAACAAATGTGGTTTTGGCAAAAATACTTTACTCACTTAATACTTCTGATCTACAATTGCGCCTTGAAGCAGTCCCTAACACGGTGGCTGTTTACTTTTTCCATGCCACGACTTCCTTTAATTGCAAAAGAAAGTTTTTCCTTAAAAGTGACTGGATCATTAGAAAATCCTGGTGTGAAATACACCACATTCGAAATTTATATTTAGCAGATAGGTGGAATCATAATCTATGATGTTCACATCAAGTTGAATGGAATTCAAAGTCAAAGTCAAAGTGAAAGTGAACTTTATTGTCATCTTAACCATATACAACTATACAGATAGACGAAATTGCGAAGCTCAGGGTCCACAGTGTAACAACATGACGTGCAAATAATAAATTAAAAATAGAATTAAAATTTAAAAATTTAAATTTAAAAATTAAAAACACAAACAAGACAAGACATTGTGCAAAAATAGGACAAAGAAGTGGCAGTGATATTGATGTGTAAGATATGTAATATAATAAATAATAAATAATAGATATAGATAATACAGAAATTATCAGTGTATGATAATAGTTGTTTAAGACGTGTGTAAACAATGACAGGTCAGAATGTTTCACAGCAGAAGGATAACAAGAGTGTCAAAATCCTTAAAGGTCAGTATGAGATTTTCAGTTCTTTTCCACATGCACACTCATCTTTGCAGGACAGTGGTTTTCATGTATAAAAGTTCTGTTTTTAGAGGTGGTTGAGGCCATGTGGAAGGTCCCAGGGGGCAGCCTGGTGTTAAGGAGTCTAACAGCTTGGGGGTAAAAACTCTCCTGCAGCCTGGCAGATCTGACTTTGATGCTACAGTATCTTCTCTTGAATGGCAGAAGTGTGAAAAGTCCATGTGACGGGTGTAAGGGGTCCTGCACAATGCTGCAGGCCTTGCGGACACTACGTTTGTAAAATATGTCCTGTAGTGAAGGGAGAGGCACCCCAATAATGCTCTCTGCTGTCTTCACTATCCTTTGCAGGTGCTTGTGGTCGGATATGTTGCAGTTGCCACACCAGACAGTGATGCAGCTGGTCAGAACACTCTCAATGGTGCCTCTGTAGAACAAGGTGAGGATGGAAGGGGGAAGACTTGCTCGCTTCAGTCGCCCCAGGAAGTGTAGTCTCTGCTGGGCTTTCTTGATTAGTGATGCGGTGTTATGTGTCCACGTAAGTTCCTCAGTTATGTGCACACCGAGGAACTTGGTACTCCTAACAGTCTACACATCTAATCCGTTGATGCTGAGTGGGATGTGGGCAGGACATGATTTTCTGAAGTCCACGATTATCTCTTTTGTCTTGTCGACACTGAGAGATAGATTGTTATCGTCACACCATGCGGACAGCCATTACACCTCACCTCTGTATGCTGTTTCATCATCCCTGCTTATCAGTCCTAGCACCGTTATATCATCCGCAAACTTGATGATGTGGTTGGTATTGTGCGTGGCTGTGCAGTCGTGAGTCAGCAGGGTGAACAGCAGTGGACTAAGCACGCAGTCCTGTGGTGCGTCTGTGCTCAGTGTGATGATGCTGGAAGTGTTGTAGCCCATCCGAACCGACTGGGGCCTCTCTGTCAAGAAGTCCAGGATCTAATTGCAGAGGGTGGTGTTCAGGCCCAACCTGCTCAGTTTTACAACCAGCTTTGGAGGGATGATTGTGTTGAAGGCAGAGCTAAAGTCTATGAATAGCATCCTGACATAGGTGTCTTTTTTATCCAGATGTGTCAGGGAGAGATGAAGGGCAGAGCATAACGTGATCATGTACCTTTCAAAATTATTTACATTTAAAAAATCCTTACTTTATGAATCAGTTTTCTAATGTGACTATCTTCAATGCTGTTTGGGAACTTCACACACATTTCAAGTTGTGTTCATTTATATTTTTTTTAAACACATTACGAACCATAAACTTGCTTGATAGGGTAGGGGAAGCTTAGTCTCTCCACAGCAGATAATGCTCCAAGGTATTCAGCAGCACTTTCTGCAGATGGGAAGCATTTATCCGAATCCTTAACACAAAGGCGATTGTCAATTATCAAATTGACCACAGAACTGGAAAAAACAAAAAATAAGTAGGATGCCAGTGAATACAACAGTAGAACCTGTGTCAAGGCACTAGAGCAGAGGCAGTTATGCAGTTTAAATTATCCTTTACCTAAGACAGACACATATCATGTAATTTCCTAAGTCTATGCAATACACATTGTATCTTTAGAGGTAATTGTGCTACTCTAAATACCATGGGCAACCCATATTTACCTCAACAGCAATACATTTTATATTACTAGAACACTAAAACAATACTTGGAACAATCCGTTGTATGAATGGAGCTATACTACAGATCCATGTGGAGTGCACTCTCACCTTTCCCATACTTTGCTCATTTTTGTCTTAATTTTTAAGCATCTCTTTGGTAATGTGCATATTTATGAATTTTCCTCTGACATTTTTTGAATCTCTTAACCATATAACAAATTGGTGTAACTCACCCAATGATCTCTTCCTCTAGCTCTCTTTTCTGGAGGCGAGAGTTATTGCGGTAGTAAGGGAAGATCATGTAAGTGCCATCCTTGTTGAGCCTGAAGCGTAGAGAAGTCCGCAAGATGGTGCTCAATTTTTGCAAGAAGGTGGTACTGGTACGGAGGAGCTCTTCAGGTGGTAGCAGGACAGTGATCACGAGAATTCCTTCAGCCAGCTTCTCTGGCTCATTTGAGGCACAGTCGAGCCCATCCCAACCACACTCCTCATTATTGCATCCTTGATCACAGCGTCCATCCGCATAGTGGTCCATGCAGTACTTTTCATAGATAGGGCTACAGAGGAGAAAGTAAATAGCAAATACAAAGAGTTGAAAATCCATGAATGCATTCACTCTGTTTTTACATTGCAGTGTCATGGGGTTCCTGACCATGTCCCAACAGCATCAGGTAGAAAGAAGGGAACCAACTCAGGATGAAACAGGAGCCCCTACACAGCACATTCAAACTCACTAAAACCTAATTTTGTGTTTCTCATTAATCTAACAATGCCTAATTTCAAGGTGAGACTTCTGTGGGTGCGGTTTCCTGCCGAGACTGGAATATATGCATGCTGGGATTGATCCCGATAGCTGTACATGTATTACTAGCAAAGTGATGCTCTACATCAATGTCTGTAGAAACCTGTTCCTCAACATCTATGATTATGAGATAAAAGTCTTATATGAAACTGAAATGAGAAAGTTCCTATCTCCCGTTGAGAAGCCACCACCTGTTAGCAGTGCATAATATTCCAAGTACCAGCTCTAAACACTCACTTGCAGACCTTCTCCTTCTTGTTGCAGTCAAAGTTGTCATACAGGCATTCGGCAGTGTTGCACATCTCGTCACACTGACTGTTGTTGAAGTACCTCCAGCACTGAGGACATTTCATCCAGGGATTAACTGCAAGTGAGCAGTCCTCACCATCCCACTGGCAAGCATATGTGTTGCACTCTTTGTCACACACTCCATCTTTTGCTTTGTTTTTGCATTCCAGAAAAGGACATTGAGGGATTGGAGCAGGAGTGATTGGGGCTGCCAAGCTGACCAGACGCTCACATCGCTTCCCAAAAAAGCCACGTGGGCAGAGACATTGGAAGTATGGGTAGGACTTGTCCTCTTTGCAAATGCCCCCGTTGAGGCAGGTCTGGTGGGTGCAACTGCCATTTGCCTTGCAGTCAAAACCAGTAAATCCTGGTGGGCAGGTACAACGGGAGCCTGACTGGGTGTTACTGCAGGTTCCTCCATTGTAGCAGATCAGCTCCCGGCAGGATAGCAGATTTCTCTCACAGTTTGACCCTACAAAATTCTATACAAAAAGTATGAAAAAATAAACCTTAAAAAATCATATTGTTAAAATGAAATGCAAGCTCTTGTATGTTGTAAAAATTACATCTTACCGGCTGACAGGCACAACTGTACCCAAGAGCAGAGTTAAGTGTCACTGAGCATGTGCCACCATTCTGACAGGGCTGAGATTCACAAAGGTTAATGATGCTTTGACATCTGCGTCCTAAAAAATAATAATATAATGTGACATGCTTAGTTTTTACAAATGTTTTTAATTTAATATTTCAAGTGAACAGAACAGTCAAAAATCTCTAAAGAGGCAGAGACTAACAAAAGCCAATTATATTAAAAAATTAAATGGATATGTGAGTTTCCAACATCTGTGCAAAGTTTAGACACAAGTCAACAATTAGGAATATTCTCAGCTTTGAAGTGGACAAATATGAGTTTTAGCCTTCAAACCCCCAAGTTTTCTCTTTTGCGCAATAGACTGCCATTGTAAGCTACTGTATGTGATGTATTTTTTCTCTTAAATTTACAAATAATGTTTCACTTTGGAACAGAACACACCTATCCCTTAAAAATACTGCTGTAATAATTGAGACCAAATCAGAGTCAGTATTTTAATAAAATTCTACAACTCAAGAGCAAGTGAAATGTTTTTAACTCACAAGATACTTGCATAAAGAAAACATTTAATTTGTAGAAAACAATTTAAAATGAGGACACATACTGTGCAAACGTATCTCTAGAAAGGACTTTTTTATTTTATCATCCTTTAATAATAATAATAATAATACATTTTATTTATATAGTGCCTTTCCCATGCTCAAGGCACTTACAGAATATAATAAAGAACGGCAGCGTATACAGTATATAGCATTGTACAAACCAGATAAATAAATAATGAAGATTAAGACAGTGAATTCTGAAAAAAAACAGACAACATAATTGATGGTCTAGTTCACACACACGCGCAGGTTACGTTATCATCTTGACAGAGAAGTAAACTGAGAGAAGGGTAATAAAGTCAGGTAGAGCTAAAAGCCTTCCTGAACAGATGAGTTTTGAGGTGTTTTTTAAAACAATTCATGGAGTCAGCTGACCTGATTAATTTCGGTAGGTCATTCCAGAGTCTGGGTGCTATACAGCTGAAGGCCCTGTCACCCATGGAGTGTAGAATAGTGTGGGTACAACAAGATTGCCAGAATCAGAGGACCTTAGTGGGCGGGCAGGCATATAGTGATGGAGAAGGTCACTGATGTAGTTTGGCGCAAGGTTATTTAAGGATTTGTAGGTTATTAGTAGGATTTTATATTCAATTCTGTAAGACACAGGGAGCCAGTGAAGATGGAGCAGGATGGGTGTTATGTGCTCACTGCTGCTGGTTCGAGTAGGGACTCTTGCAGCTGAGTTTTGAATAAGCTGGAGCTGTGATATACAATAAGATTAGAAGGGGCACCTGCCAGTAGGGAATTACAATAATGCTAAATGCACTCATCACAAAAACTCTATTACACACAACACATTTATTAGCTGTTCAAGGGTGCTTTCTTGCAGTTTTAAAGAAATATGATTGGGACCGGTTGTTTAAGAAATGACATGCACATCCATAACAGGCTGCACAAGATTTCAAAGGTGAGTTTTATATACATATGAAACATAAATTGTGGCAGAGCTATTCTTCCTATGTTTATGTTCTTTGATTAAAAAAGATGGAAGTCTGGCATCTTACCTGTAAAACCTGGTTTACAGACACACTGGTAGTCATTGGGCAGCTGGATACAATCAACTGTGTTTGGACGGATGCAAGGATTGGACTGGCACTCATTAATATCACCCTCGCACCTCTCTCCAGTAAACCCAGGGGGGCAATTACAGCGGTAACCTCCCACTTTGTCCACACATGTCCCATTGTTCATGCATTTGGGTATTCTGCTGCCAGGCGTAAGACTACAATCATCTTCATTGATCTCACAGAGCACACCTATAGACAAGACAATGAAAGAGTCATAAAACACATCAGTCTAACTTTTTTTTTTTTTCCAACAAATCATTCCCCTTGATTTAGGTAGGTTCCATACTATACATTCAGAAATTGGAGTTCTTTAATGAAAAATGTCTTATACAGTTTATGTTGAGAAAAAGGAATTTATAGTTAGACTTTAAGATGTCTTAAAATTGATCATGATATTGCCCAGTATGAGGAGCCTGGACCAATGCTAAGCTCCCAGAAGAATACATTTCACTCATGTGCACCAACACCAACTTATCTGCTAGCCATGCACAGCTTTTTTTTAACTACCACTCCACTTACTTCTAGCCAAGATTAAGACTAAATTTAAAATCTTTGTCATTAAGGCATTTTGGACTTAAAGACTGAAGGATTTATTCTTTTTTAAAGCCGAGTACTTAATTAAGATATATTGATCTTTGCATCGAACATTGCAGCCACTGCTGCTGACCCATCTAGTGCGTAACACTTTAAATTGTATTCAACTATTATTATACGCATGTATAGGTTTCCTAAGAGTGTATATAAATGAATGCAAATGTTGCAGATATGTGTGGATATATTGTTTTTCATTTTACGGTTTACTGTAAATCTTTGTAGCACTCTGAAACTGCAAACTGAAAGAAATGTTACATAAGAATAAATTAAACCAAAAAAGGTCTTTCTTAATTCCATTGTTTAAAACTGTGACATTAATGCATTTAGTTGTCTTTACAACTTTCTTCCTGGGAATGTCCTGCTTCATCAGACGTCAATGGTAGGCTGATAGTCATTAAAACAGAAGGAACTTGCAGCTTACACCACAATTCAAGACCACCTTTTTATAGTAAGTAGGTCTTCCTAGCTTATCCTGTACACCCCAAAGAACACTTTTTTTTTTAAAAATCCTCCTTGTGTGAATTATTCTACAATATATTTTTATTTAATTTCTACAGTAGGTGTGGAACTGTTTTGAAATTTACTGCAGAATTATCTTGCTTAATTTTTCTACTTTGTGATATTAATGGTGGATGAAAATTAGATGATTCAACACAGGTGAATATTATTTTCAAATATAGTGACCATACATCTATAAACACAGAATTTCTGACATACAAACTGCCACTCTGATAGTATGCTTACCTCGGGTGCCAGGAGGACAGGAACAAATATAGTGGCCAACAAGGTCAATACAACTGCCACCATTTTGGCATGGATGAGATTCACACTCATTTATCTCAGCCTCACAGTTCACGCCTGTGTAACCAGGTAAACACTGTGACAAAAAAAAAAAAAAAATAGCAATATGAGGTTAAAAATTAAATATAGTAAAACAAAACAGTAAATAATTGATTTGCATTGTTTTCTCCATGTATCTTAAGTGTATTTGTTGCAAAACAACACACCATACGTCCACGTGAACAAATTTGTTTGATTTATGACATTGTTTGGACATTTTTGTTATATTTACTTTGGCTGTTGAAAGCAACCACAATTGCAGTATAGTGCCAAAACATATACAAACGTATAACACATACATTAAATTTACGCTTTGCTTTCATCTACTTTTCTTCTTGAGAATGACAATGTAAAGTAATAACAGCAATACGTAGTCTATGCATAATTTAATGTCTCCAAGCACTTTCCCTGAATGCTTTCCTCCTACTAAGCCTTACAAAACCAATTCCATCCATCCATTTTCTAAGCAAATTTTTCCTAGTCACAGTCTGATGGGGAGCCGAAACTTTTCCAGGTAGCACTAGTAGCATGGCAGAGTCAATCACTGGTTGGTGAATCACTTTATCACTCAACACATACACACTTGCACCAAACAAATTCCAAGTAATTGAGAAAGTCATTCTGAAATATATTAAGTGCAAAACAATGCTTCAAAAAACAATCATGATTGCACTCATCATCCATATTGCATGTTTTTGCAAATGCTTGTTCAGTCTAGATCAGAGTTACTGTATTTACTTTGTTGTACTGCATATGCTTACAATATCTTACTTCAATATAAAAATACCAAAATATTGAAGACGATTAATTCTTCCTGAAACGCATCTTTTAAAATCAGGATCAGATTCAAATACTGTTATTATTTTTATGAATCATGTTATGTGCTTTCTTCATGGTAAATATATTGTGATATGGTTTTGGTGTATCTACTAAGATTCTTTGACCATACATAACGTCAAAATTGTTGTCGCTGTAGCATAGTACAAAGTTTGAATAATTGTTGACTGTACTGAAATGCACCTTGGATGAATGATGTTTGAACAATGAAAAAAGTTTATTTGGCATAAGGGTGGATCAGATTTTTTATATTTACTCACCTCACAGGTGTATTCTCCCATATAGCTCCTGCAGGTGGCTCCATTGCGGCATGGATTCTGGTCACAAAGGTTGATCTCACTCTCGCAGTAGCTGCCAGTGTAGCCCTTCTGGCATACACAATAGTGGCTGGTGCCTGAATTCACGCAGTAACCATCGTAGCGGCAAATACGATTAATATTCGTCCCTATTTAAAGGAAAACAACAAAAATTGATATTTAGAGTGCTTTTCTCCCCTAAATTCTTGTTCATTAATTCAAATACTTTTCATATGCTACAAACTTCTTCTAGTGCTTATTTCTGCAGACATCTGCTACAAAGTTAGATATCCTCTGAACTGTGTTCATAAATGAAACAGTGAAATAGAAACTATGGCTTACTTGCATGGGTGGAGACTGACCTACAAATATATAGTGCATCCTTTTAAATGTTTTACTCAAATCAACAAAGAAAAAATAATTTTCTTGTAAAAGACTTCTTTCTCCCCTTAAAAATCAAAAATGGTCATTCAAAAAATAGATTGGTAAGAAATAACCACATATCTATTTGGATTAAAACCGAGACAGGGAAAGTATCAGGAGTTGTTTGTATGGTATTTTTCATCAAATTAATTATATAAGCATTTTCACAATAATTAATTATATGATAAGTTAAGGAATTAAAGAGTAAACAGTAGGACAGACGAAATGGGGATGTAATGTGATCTTCTACCTGCGTCACAATAGTCCTTGAGCAAAATTGTAAAACTGAGAAGTAGTTCGAGAAATTCAAACTCATACATACATTATTGTCAAGCAAAATACCTTAGACATTTTAGAATTAATGTTTTTATATTTAGCTAGTATTTTTTTAAACCACAGCAACTATGTCAGTAGTCTAGACTATTTGATCTCGAATGCCTGTTTTGAACAAACCAATTTAATTTTTGATTACTCAAAATCTAAAATACACAGCTCTAAGAGTTCTAAAAGGCTGTATTTCAAATGTTAATTGGCATCCTGGAACATACTCTTCTGTGCTGCAGCTATCTCGCAGGAAATGCTGGAGATATCACAATATCGGCCATAATATCCCTTTGGACATTCGCAGGTGAAAGTGGCATCCTTCTGTATACACCGTCCTCCATTTTTACAAGGGAAGCTGTTGCACAAGTTCACCACAGTCTGTAAAACATGTTCACAATAAAGTTAAAAAGATATTTAAGGTTTCAGTCCTTTAAAAGAGTTACATACATTTATTTGGTTTAATACTGTGACATAACCTTCATTAGATTTTACTGTCCACAGTTTCATTATAAATTTCAGTATTCTCTTTTTTTATTTTTGAACCCATACTGTAAAACATTATTTCATCACTCTGAAGCAACATTTAAATCTAACAAAATATACTGCTAAATTTATTAAAGAATACTAATCCACTACTTATAAGTAATCCTTAAAATTTTTATAATTTTCTGTGGTTGTTGTCTACTTAACAATAGTCATAATCTTTATTAACAAATATGAAAAAGCAATGCCATGCGGTGGGTAGACACAAGACATTAAACCATATAGTTTGGTTTCTGTTCATATCTCTCAATTTGAAACTGCATGTGACACTGAACATTTTCATGCTCCATTTATAAAAAATGTACATAAGCTATTGTAATCTCCCCTGATCTTCTCTAAAGTGTTTAAAATATGAACATGTATTACTGGTGGAGAAATGTAAATGCCAATTGAAATAAACACCTTCAAGTGCAAACCACACACATTTATCCTTTCAAAAATATACATGTCAGAAGAAAGCAGCAGCACAAAAAAATGAGCTTCCTTAAAACAATACATTAGGACAACCAAAAATTTTTTTGACCAGTGGAAGCTTTAGCTACACACTAACTGGTATTCCTCAAAAGAAATTTAAATAAAGATTGAACTGTCCAAGAAAACAGATATACCGACAAATTTTAAAGCCCTCATTGTTAGACCAATGCCACTCAAAAGTAACAATCATTTGGACTTTTAGTTTTATGGATGGCAGCTGACAATTTTCCTCACCTGGCAGCGAGAACCAGTGTATCCAGGAAGACAGTTACATCTAAAGGACTCCAGTGCATCAATACACACTCCCCTGTTGAGGCACGGTTGGGAGTCACACTCATTGATCTCAAACTGGCAGTTAGACCCAGTGAATCCAGGGCGACATCGGCAGGTATAGCCATTAATTTCATCATGGCATGTGCCGCCATTAAAGCAAGAGCTGTGGGATACAAATCAGGATAATAATTTGTTTAAGGGAAAAAAAATCCAGTGTCATGACTTTTTTTGTCTAAAACTAATAACTAGTGTTGAAAATAAATGCATTATATTACTTACATGTCTAGCCTTACAATGCTCCTAGATTAAATGTGAAAAGCTAGTCTTGCAGTACTCCTAGTTTAAAACCACTGCTTTTATAACCACTGCTCCCAGCCCACCCTGACCATTTGTGGTATAAAGATGAATATAGAAAAAAAAGTGTTTCTATAAAGTATTCTAAAATCATAAAACTAAAAGTAGGGGAAAAAATTGCTAATTATTTTGTCTACTTCTGACACTCCTGACAGTCTTACCTTTCAGTGCAGTCAGGAATATTAGTCTCACAGTGAATGCCAGCAAAACCTGGCTTACAAGTGCAGGTGTAGCTGTTGACATAGTCTGTGCATGTTCCTCCATTACGGCATGGATTACTGTGACACTCATTTATCTCAATTGCACAACGGGTACCCGTGAAGCCCAACATGCAGGTACATTTGAATGAGTTGATACCGTCTGTGCATGTTCCACCATTCTGACAGGGATCTAGCACACAAAAAATATTTTAACACTCATCTCATTACAAAGCATACAATTATCATGAAAAAAGTTTTAAACAATGCTGAAAAATACATAAGACATCACTGCAACAAATAGAAAAGTAAGTTTTAAAAATTTTCTAGACACTTTAACAGTCTTGTCCAACCACTTTCTAAAATGTTTTAATATGCTTTCTTTTCCTTTCACTTTTTCTATTCATGATTCTTATTGCTGGGAATGACAACATAATTGCGAGGAATGTACTAAATAGACAATACATTAACATAACGGAATTTAATTAGTTAACTTGCAATGTACTGAAATATGATAAAGTATTTATCTTACATTCATTACCAAATTACTAACAACTAGCAGAAAAACAAAGTTAAAAGCAAAACACTTTTACTTGTCTGTCAATGTTGCTGTACCTATATACACTGTTAAATACCATAAAAAGTTATATCTTAAAAAAATAACACCTTCTGTTATTGACTAACGTGTCCCCAAACTTTATTGTACTTATGTAGGTTTCAATAAACAAGGAAACACAAGCTTCATTCCTTAAATTTACATTTTAAACGTAGTTTCCCCACATCTTTTTAGAAATAACAGGCATTACTCAGATACTCACTGGAAGCACAGTCATTGATGTCAGTTTCACAGTTGGCTCCTGTAAATCCTGGCCGGCAGGAACACGAGTATCCCCCAAGGGTGTTGGCGCAAGTCCCACGATTCCTACAAGGACTAGAGGCGCATTCATTGATATCTATGTTGCATCTCTGACCTGGCAGGATAAGAAGTGAGAAACCGTTCAAAAAGAAAAAGAAAACTGTAGCTCACAAATATTAAAAGTTTTTTAAATGGTGTGGCACTGAAGTATAGGTGTTGTATTATTGAAGAGCATTATTGATTTGGGCACAAATGGGATTTCTTTACTGCATTTGCTTCCATATGCATATTCCCTGTCACACTTTCTTTCACTATAGTCTCTCATTGCATTAGAACTAGTATTGTAGAAATATAAAGAAAGCATGCAACCATACCAAAAAAATTATAGAAACCTACCTTGCCATCCCACAGGACAGGTGCATGTAAAGCTCTCATAGTCAGGGCTATGAACACACACACCTTCATTTTCACAAGGATTAGGTGAACAGGGTGTCAGCACTTTTTCACAGTTATGGCCTACAAAGGTTAAAAAAAAAAAAAAAAAAAAAAGGGTGAGAGATGATCAATTGACTGAATAGTGTTCTATCATTATGGTCTTCTTAAAGGAGGTGTTATTTGACTAAGACTAAGACATAATAATTAAAAATTAGGTTAAGGTTTAGAAAGCCTTGGGGCAAATAATTCAATGATATTGATTGGGGTTTCTATAAGACTTAGTAGCAACTGACAGCCATAAAATTAAGAATGAACTCATGACAGACTACGTGTAAATAGGTATATTATGGCAATTATGGTGGGATTAGTCATTAAAATTCATTAAGGGTGGTATAAGAAGTGCCTATGTGGATATTAAAAGACACAGAGGATGACAGATTCAAAAGGATTCATCAAAACACATGAATGTTAATTCCACACCAAAAAGATGACAGTAGCAAATGTATAAATTAAGCTGTTAAGCCATCGTTGCCATTTGAAGAAAAGAAAAAAAAAAAGCAAACAAATATACTTTCTTCTTGCACAAGCACAACTTAAGTAAATAAATGAAAATGTTACAGAAGATAGAGCATCCCTGGGGCTAGAACCGCTGCTTCACTGCTCCAGAGATCTGGGTTTGGATCTAGTTATCTGCAGTTTGCGTATCCTGTCTCCAAGTTTACAAAGGTTTCCATCAGAAATCCAAGTGTACTCATATATCACAATATTGTAGCAAGTTAGCATAAATTGTGTCTCCAAATGGAACTAAGTGTTAGGGGTGTTGCTGTATGTGCACCTTAAAATGGACTGGCATCGAATGCTGTAATGACTGCCTCTGGCTTTTAGTGACCTGTAATGAGGGAAGGAGGGTAAAAAATGGAAAGACTGATGGCAATGGTGAGTGAAATGTTATTGGAGTAAACATCACATAGTGGGAAAGAGCATTTATTATACAACATTTATGACTTTCTTGATGAGACATCATCACAGAAAATCAACACTCCACACAAGGGACTAGGAACCGAACACAAGTATGTGGAAGTTTGAGGCTACAAAATTAACCATTGTACCCTTGACGTCCTCCTTAATTTTACTCACCGGAATATGGCAGACTACAGAGACAGGTATAGCTGGCAATCCCATCAATGCAGGTTCCTTTGTTAAGGCATGGGTTTGAAGCACACTCATTAATATTGTTTTGGCACACGACTCCTATGAAAACATTAAAAACAGTTTATAATTTTTCCAACACAATATATTTTATTAATGGCTTCCATTAGTTCTCCAATTTCAATTTCAGAATAAGCTCTCAGTCATTTCTGCTGTCCTTTCTTGCTGTATTTACTTAGTAGGCATACTATTTTAAATAACAAACTGCATAATATTTAGGCTTATCAACCTTAATTTAAACAAACAGGATCACAGAAATATTTAATTCTTATTTACAAAAGCATTTTAAATTAAAACAGCAAACACAGGTAAGGAAAGTTTCAGGCCAGCTTTATAGTATGCACCGAAATAATCCTATTTGAACTTGATACAAAACAAAGAAACTACTCCATTCTAGCTAAAAGTTGCTAGTACTCACCTCTAAACCCTTCCTTGCACCTGCAGCTGTAACCATTCACTAGGTCTGTGCAGGTGCCTCCATTCTGACAAGGGTTCAAGTAGCAATCATTTCGGTTGACATCACAATTAGCTCCCACCCAGCCGGGTTCACAATCACACTTATAGCTGTGGAAGGAAAAACACTCACTATATCAAAAACAAAGCATGTTTATCATATCATTAAAGGTATAACAGAAGAATTTCAATGCATACTTCATATTGCAAAAATTAACTCAAAATTGCTTAATACAAAGCAAAGACAATTCAACATTTTAAAACGTTACTACATAAAAAGAGATGAAAATGTATTTGTGGCATATTTTATTGTAAGCTGGATGGGTAACTTTCCTGGGAGTGTTCTTTAATTCAGGAGTGCTATCTTACACACTTTATTCTTGCAGCCACTCAAATAACGGGTCAGGGAACACAACACTACTATTGTGATTCTAGAAGAAAAAGCTGGGCATCCAATTAAATTGCTTAGATAGTATCATTGCACTACACCAACCACAAAACTTAATGAAATACGTTCAGAAGGTTTTAGAGTCAGTCACTTTCACCTATGAATAATTTTCTTTTCAGAATGAACGTTTTTAGTTTTTCCGTACTATTTAGCATAACCAATTGATTCATTCAACCTGAGGTGTGAGGTTAGAAAGTAATTTGTCTTACCCATTAACATCATCACGGCATGTACCATGCACACAAGGGCTACTGCTGCACTCATCCACTTCAGAGTAGCACAGTAGATCATGAAATCCCTCAGGACAAATACAAGTGAAACCATTTTCTCGGTCCACACAGGTGCCACCGTTAAGGCACGGATTCAAGGCACATTCGTCAATTTCAATATTGCATAATGGCCCTGAAGAGAGGAAAGGAGTGCTGTTACAAAGGTTTACAAACGAGTTTCATCAAAAAAATACTACCTCAGTAATTGCTAGAGTGTCTAGTGTTAAAATAATGTAATGTATTTTTGCCCAAGTTAAAGTAAAAAGACAGACATTTTTAAATTAAAACTAAAGAGAATCCAAATTCAGTATCAAGTATAGCATTTATGTGAGATTACAAATAAGTGCAAATTAAAAGGGGAAAAAAAAAAAGTTAATAAGCAAATACCTGTGAATCCCGGCTTACAAATGCAGTCGTATCGGTTTATTCCATCTTGACAAATGCCGTAATCACAGGGGTTGCTAGCACAGTCGTCATGGTTTATCTCACAATTATTTCCTAAACATTAATAACTCATGTCATATATAGGAATTACAATATTGAAATAAATGACACTGATTTGTCAGCTTTAGTTTCAAACCAAGAAAAAGCTGGATGACATGCCAGACCATTCGAAGACATACTTCTGCACACACTGACATTTATTATCATAATATCACTTTGAAATTCACCAAATTCCTCCCTTGTAAGTCTTTGAGATCTTAGGAAGAAATTATAGTATTTAGAGAATACTCACATAAACAAAGACAGAATTTGAAAACTACATACCTACCATCCCTGGAAAGGTAAGGTAGTAGTGGTAACCTTTGTACTACTCAGCCACTTGAAATTCTAATCACAGGAAACATTGCCCTTTTGTCAAACACTTGCTACAGCCTAAGCTATGCCTTGCATGTTTAAAAATGGACACATCAAGCATTAAAATGCCTAAGCCCAGCTTTCTTTTTGGTGATCATTGGAATTTAGCCAATTCTTCTCTTACTCATTTGAAGTTTACTTAGAAAAGGTGTTCCCAAGAAGGAGGACGAAAAACAAATGATATTAATTCAGATTCATTTTACTGTGTGATTCCAGGACAAGGAATGGTGTATACAATTTCTAGACAACACTACAAAGGTAAACATTAAATTTTGTTTTAAAGCAAAATACAAGAATTTATTGGAAAGCTTGGTAGTGAACAAACCAAGATACAAAATATAGGCAGTGACCACAGAATTGGCCTAGCTCAGCTGAGTGACTGTGTCAAAACAAGTCACCTTAGTCTCTTTAAAAGAAGCTCAGCCTAAGAACCAATTTTTCATCAAACATGGACTGGTGATACTTCAAAAAAGACCTCAAAAAAAAATAATGACCTTTACACCATTCATCAGACAAATTTCCAAATCAAGCAAGAATGCCGAGTGGAAAAGATTATGAAAACATCTAATGGTCAATCTGGACATAGTATGAAAAAACCACAGGGAGAAGTTCCCCTTGTGTGGGGTGTAGCTTGTGTGATCTTTTACAATGTGATGTGTCGTATTTTATTTTATTTTGTGCTTAAAAATAAGATAAAACCTTCAAATTTTAAATTTCCATAAATTTAACATTCTTTTGGCATGAGAGGTTCAGTTCGCTTGGAGTGTTGTCATGCTATGGGTTTCATTTGAAAGATGAAGAAGGTTTAGGGATGTCAAATCTAAAAAAGCACTTCACTAGGAGAAACGCCAAGAGGTTTTAACTGTGGGTGAAACTTAAGGGTCCTATGGTCACTATTGCCGCCAGATCTTAAGCATAGGCTAAGAAGACAGATTATCTAGGTGTCCCCAAGGCTCAGCTATAGACACCTGGAATTATTTACCGTACCTTAAACTAAAAAATGATTACACAACAAGGAAGGGTTTCTTTCTGCATTTTTCAGCCATCATCTTTTTAAAGTACTGTTGAGACACTACCTTTCCACCAAGTAGCAATTATTCCTTTCATAAAACAGATAGCTCAACATGTTATAAACACATTCTTTTCCTCCATCCATGTGATGCATCCATATAGCTGGCTCTACACTCAAGTTTTACAAATTATAATCAGCTATAGTTATCCTGAATTCCCAGCTCTCAAAGCATATCTACATAGTGATAAAGTAAATTAGGAGTAACCCACCAAAATATTGCATTATTTACAAGAACCTTCAGTAAAAAAAAAAAAAAAAAAAGAGGATGAAGAGTGGCAATTAAACAGGTGTACCTATATTTACTTATTCCCAGTTCAAATAAACTTGATCATTTGTTTATGACTGCTAATGCTGAACAAGGAAAAAGTAAAATAGTCGATCAGAACAAAAACTGAAAAGTACTCACCCGATGTTCCAGGCAAGCAGTGGCAAATATATTTGTTGACCAGATCAACGCACTTTCCACCATTTTGACAAGGGTTGCTGTGACACTCATTGATCTGGTTCTCACAACGATATCCAGTGTAGCCATGTTCACAGATACACGTATAACTGGCAATTCCATCAACACACGTCCCATGATGGCATGGGTCAGGATCACAGTTGTTAATGTTTCTCTCACAAAGGGTTCCCTCAAATCCTATGTAATGAATATGAGCAAATTTTAATGAAATGGTGCATTACACACAAGTGTTAAAAGCAATACAAAAGTTAAAAAAAAAAAGAATACAGTGTATTTAGTAACGTACTACTTCTTTGCAGTGTCATAAAAATGACATGCTTGAACATACAAGGAATCTTATGTTACTTTATGCAGTTGAGAAAAGGAAATCAACTTTTATTTTCTGTGAGCTTGTGTGAACACTTGTAATTATTATTTCCATCATATCTGCCACCAATATTAAGTGTTGATGTCATTCAAGTATCTCCTGGCCTAGTACATGCCTTGTATTTTATTTCTAGATCCACAAGGCATCTTTTTGACCCAAGAACATGGTCAACAAACTCCTAACTAACCATAATCATGTGCCTGTGGCTTATTTTTTGATTTCTCACTTATAAACTTTAAGCTACTTGAATACATTCAGAATCGAGCTACTTGAGATTCTCATCTTATCCCCTTTCCCAAAAGTACTAACTTCATTAATCTTAGAATATGCTTGATACAACAATATAACAAGATGAAGATATTTATGTCTTTGTTCGCTCTATCATAAATAATGGGACAGTGCGAGAAAGTGAGAGGACAAGCATGATTTATAGCTGAAATACATTTAAAAATGTTGTATATATACACAATTTCATGCATACAATAGACTGCAACAGTACTGAATCTGTGAGAAATTAAACAATTGACAACAATGTCTACAATTCTAGTTTTTTTGACTAAACTCCCAGTACCTCCCCTTAATCTCCACAACAGTGAAACACTACTATTAGTTTCTTGAGGGGTTGATGGGCCCCTGGTTTGAGAGACACACTGTCAAATTAGTTCTCACATTCAGCCTTTACTAATCGCCACCTCCCTGGGACTGAAGGGAAAGGGGCCTAGGGTGAGGAGGCCTCGTTTCCAGATCCACAAATCTGCTTTTGTTCTACAGGAATATTCTATGAACTGCAGACACAATGACCATCATATCCAACAGGCTTCCCTGGTGCCTGTATTAAGGCATGCTGAATACTAAGTAGACTGGGACAAACAATACGGCTTTATATGCTGAACAGAGAGTTGCTCGTACAAGTCGTCTCTGCCCCCACTACTCACCCTCCTCTGCTAAAAAAGAGCCTTGAGTTTTCTTTAAACTCATCTCTTCTGTAAGGACTGGTTAGCCAATTTTGGATACAGGACATGAGAAAAACACCCCCATCTCAAATATGCATACAATTACACAAAAGTACATCGATGAATACACTATACGAAAAAAATATTGTTAATGTATGTATGTATGTATTCACAATACAATCAAGGCTTTAATTTCACAAATGTTTCAGTTAACCACTTCACAAATTAAAGTACACTGCCACATCAAAATTCAAAAGACTGTTATATAGCTATAACTCTTAGAGGAACATTTATGAAGGCTAAACATCTAAAGACATAAAAGTAAAATTAGAAGAATGCAGTAGAAGAAAAGAGTTTGCTTACCTTCAGCACAGCGACAGTCATACCCATTAGGTCTGTCATAACATTTGGCACCATTCTGACAAGGTGTGCTGGCACACTCATCAATGTCTATCTGGCACATTAATCCAGTAAATCCTGCATGATGAAAAACAAACAAATACATAAAAACATATATTACATACATAAATAAACACAAGCAGTGGAATTTGTACAACAGTGCACATTTTTTGGAATGTTGGTAGAGAAATGTCTAAAATCGTTAACTAATGGTTACTTTGATTATCTGTCACAAATAAGGCACATGAAATCATTTAAGGTAACAGGATACGACTGTCAAGAGAGAGAACAAGATTCAGCAAATAACAGAATAAAACAGTGTAGATCATGAGGATTACAAGCAAATTGTAAGAATATGTTTGCCATAAAACCTTTGTATTCCATCTCTTCCAGTGCTTGACCAATTATCTGTTGAAATTTTGTGATAGCAGGTCTGCCTTATTTAAAAAGCTTGTGGTACGCTTATGTCCACTAGATACTTTCCTTTAGGCAAATTTCTTGAAGCAAGCTCAAAGCCTTGTTTAAAGCCATGGAAGATTTTACATAAAATTTAATTTTTATGCACTCTTTGAAATACATGAGTTCTGTGATCTACACTGACAGTCATATTCCCTTCTCTGCATGGTATGTGCCCTTTTTGTGATCTGATTAATGTCAATGTTTCTTTGTGTTATAAATTACTAAAGAGCTGATTAATGACAAGAACAGTATCTAGCTTTAAAACCATTGCACTAATGCCATCGGACTGAATTGCACCAGGTGGAGGAAGGGAGTCTGAGGGGCAAATCCAACTTGTGTAACCTATACAGTAACCTTGAAACTTGGGAGACAGAAGTTTAATTTTGGAGACATACCGTACATATACACACATAAATACATGCATACACAAAGACTGCTCCTGCAGATATAAATACAGCCTGATTTTATTTCTTAATGGAGCTGATTTGCAAATAAACAATGATATGATATAAAAACATTTTTTTTTTTTTTACAGCTGAAAGTATACTGCTTGATGTTTTTCCTGTAATATATAAAGATTTTTTCCACAAAAATGTAAGTATATCTTTGTATAAATTTGAGCTTCTACAGAATGGGAAGAAGAGAAGAAACAAAACCTCTAAGATTTTAATCAGGGTTTGAAAAATGAAAAATGGATGGAAGAGAAAATAGTTCTTACTGAAAGTTATGACAATATTGTTACTTAATACTCAAACGGCACATAATTATATTCCACTAAGTCTAAGATGTTGCATGCATGGAGTGGAAGGAGCTATAGCATTTGTAAACATGTAAAAAATAAATAACATCCATACCTTAATGTATGCATAATAAAATGAAAGAACTTTAAGTATTGTACAACTTTTCTTAACCATATGGGAAGACATCATTTAAGAAATGCCTTTTGACATTGACAATGGTGGATTCGAAACTTCTCTCTCAATAGCAGCATGCAAAGTGTGTGTATGGAGGGGGAGTTGGGGGCAGGGGGATGTCTGCTCCTGATGTAAATTGGTCTGGGAATGAATTGGACCTAGGCTTTTATCAACCCGCTTCTTCTGCTTGCCTTCCTTGCCTGTTTGGAGGATCACTGAGCAGGAGGGAGGGCAAGCGGGTGGCCCCACACAAAGCCCTCATTGTTCCCACCAAGCAGAGTGCCAGTTTTGAGACCAGCCTGTGAATCACCTCACAGGCCCCAAGACCATGATAAGGTGCACTGCACAATGATTGATCCAAAGTCTGTCTTTCTTTTTCTGCCAATTTACGCTTTCCCAAAATATAAAAATCAACATGTGTGCCTTTAATGTTGCAAAGTCTGACCGGCAATATTTAAGTAACTGCTCTAAGCTAAAATTAAATGGTTACTGTTAACTTAGCATTAACACTTTTTAAAAATCTTAATCAGGTTTAAGTCCTGATCTCTCCAAAAGAATCCTAAAAAATAAAAATGGAATTGATCTAACAGTCTTGGACATCTTGCTGTCAATGAATAAGCTGAGAGAGGGTTATGACTTGAGATTGCAAAGGTTCCTCTTCTTATTGTGGATCATAATGTCATCCATTTTTATTTCAAGAACTTCATCAGTTGCCAACAATTTAAGTAGAGTAAATTTTACATAATCGTGTTACAGTCCTTAAATGTTTACATCTCATCCACACTTGGTTAATTAAACCTAGTTCTGATGGAATACTCGACCAGAGAAACAGACGAAGAAAGACTGTGGTCTTCAAAAAAAGGTAACAATTTATATATACCTACATTCAATCACCAGTTTATTAGAAATGCAGGCCATTCTCAAATTATTGACTGCACCATTAGATGAATTCACAAAAATTACCAGATTAATAATCTAAAGAATCTGATGGGACCTTCTTGTTAACAACTAACAGGACAACACTGACAAATATGTAAGTAAAAAAAAAAACAAAACAATACGAGCAAAAAAAATAAAACATCTGATGACTTTTTATACTATTTTATTAACCAACAAGGGATATCTGAGATGAGACCTTTACAAATGTAAGGATGACAATCTGAAAACCAGAAAAAATGAGAAGTGCCAACGATCCAGAGACATATTCTGCTACATCTTTTTTTAGCTCCTGCATGTTTAATTTGTTTAGACTCTTTCCTACCACACAACTGCCTGTGCCATTCATTTCATTATGCCTCACTGCTGCCTCAAGAAAGCACACCTTTTACTGGCAAAAATTTCATAAACATTTCCATATTTCACTTAAATATTGAAAGAAAAATATAATCTTTATTTCAGAGTCAATTTTCAAACATTTGTTTGTAAATAAAAAAACAAATTTCTACCATTGTTTATGACCACATTTTATAGTTTTAGGCCTGCATTCCTGACATCCATGAGTTTTTTTCCCCATATACTCTTCTACATGTGAATGAAATATTCAAAACAGGATTTTACTAGATCAAATGATGCCTTCCTATCCTCTACTTTCCAATGTTTGGGCTACTTATCTCAGTGAGAGCTCATATTTTAAATTTTGCAAACAGAAAAGGACAATGTCATTCCCCATCTACAACAGGCAATGGAAAACTATAGTTTTTTTTAACTGTGGATAAAAACACTACTCATAATAGCATCATGATGTAAACCTACCTGGCTTGCATGTGCAGAAGAAACCATTGACAAGGTCTTTGCATTTCCCATCATTGACACAGGGGTTGCTCTCACATTCGTTCATATCTATCTCACAATATATTCCCATAAACCCTAAAGAAAATTACATAAGCAAAAATTCAAAAGGTTAGCAACTGAAAACTCAGAAGAAATAAAAGTGAGCACTCATTATAGCCTGAAATGAAACATTTGAGTGGTAAAATAGGACATTTAAGACTAGAAATGGAGTCTCATCAAGTTTGTCTTTCTAGGAAAAACAAGTGGCTGCAACAAAAGGAAGAAATCCAAAATTTTCAATATAGGTCAGAGGCAAAATATTATAATCACTTATCCTCCCAAATAATTATATTTAAAAAAAAATGATAATCTAAATTTTTTTTTACATAACATCTTAAACATTTAAAACACGTGAAAGTGGCATAACCAATTTCATAATTTTCAATTCAATTACTAGGAAAACACATCAATCCCGTTGTATATTTGGATTTCTGCATTTCACCACTTTACGCTCTTATATATTCATGGCATTTAATACATGAGATAACTTAAATTTCTAGATAACAGAAGGCATGCTTTCTGCTTGATTGTCTATACCTGATTAACTTGTATACGGTTTTACTGGCTTGAGTGGAAAACAGTTGTAGAGACTATAAATGTCAGTCGACTTAGACCGGACTATGGTATCTGCATGATCTCCTCTCACATTTTCCTTTTTAGCCAATATGGAAATGCTACATTGCGTTATTTTTGTATGGCTTCAACCTACAATGGATCCAGTATACTCTTAGTGAGACTGGCTTTAAAGGAATTGTGACACTACTCAAATATAAGGAAATTATAAGCAAAAAAATAGTAATATTTTTCTTTTTCTGTATATTTTACTTCACTCTTGTAATTCCTAATATACTTCACCTTCTCCTTGATTGTTACTTTACTGCTAAAATATTGGATGAACCTTTTCAGGTTATCTTAAGATTTTCTTTAATTTTCCTCTCTTTTTGCCCTTGGCCTTTTCTAATATCTCTTTTCGTCCTTGCTCCCATATGCCCATTAGCTCTATAATTATTTTTCAGCTGTTACTTTTTTTTGGCAAATGTGGGTGGAAATACATCTAAGAAGAGGCAGAAAGTGGATGTTCTTGAAAGAGTTAAAAAGGAAACATTTATCCAACTGTAAATCAAAAACCAATGAGAGTGTTTTGGAAATGATGCACAAGGACATTACAGTTCATTCAGATCACTTATGTTATCACTATAAACCACATAATAGGAGAACTAGATTCAAGAAATTAATAACTGAGAAGGTACAGTATGTTTGCCTCATAGCTACACTTATCAGACAACTGTAAAATTTTTACAGGTATTAAAATCGGCAGATGCAAATCAAATGATGCATGTTATATACTGTAATCTTATCATTTTATATCATGATGTGCTATTTGGGGCTGCAAAGTCTAAACACAGTCTCCTGTTACAAGAAGTTTGTTTTAATCTGCAATGCAAAATTTAAAAAGGCTACAAAAGCATTCTTGGTTTAATTATTTTCTTCCATCTGTTCAAAAAATAGGGACAATCTTACATTTACTCAAGTAGAGTCACTGAATGTCTGGTTCATTCAGACAAGTAGCCTCACCACAACCCCCCCCCCCAAGAAAAACACAAAAAGATCATTTAGATGCACACAGTGGGCCAAAATCAGATGCTCAAATTATAAGAGTTTAAAGCTCTGCTGTGCTAAGAAGAAAACAAGAGGCTTCTCAACTTCATATATGTACATATAAAGAGAAACAGAGGGGAAACACTGCCATCCAATGAGGCCCCATCTTTTTTGGCAGACAATCTAGATTCAAGTGCCAATGATGTCCATCGAACGGTACAACTCAAAGCCAGAGAAAGATGTAAAAAGGTCTTTTTTTCATGGAGGGTAGAAAGAGGAGGGGTAGGTGTCTGAGGACTGCAGGGGGTTTTGTTCAAAATTGCATCCCCCAGCTCTCAGTTTAAAGCTCCATACAGTATCCCTTCCTCTGTCTCTTCTCAATAGACGTAACACAAGTAAAAGAACACCATTTACATGAAATCAATGAAATATACTCAGAAAAAAACACCAAGGAATTAAAACAGAGGTTTTTGAAGGTGGCTAAAAAGCAGCAGATGAAACAGTGAGATTTCAAAAATATGTTCATTTAATACTCACGGGCCTCAGCGACTGTTGTAAATAGCACAACAGGCACATAAATAAAAACACTAACTGTCAGAGTGTGAATATTATACATGAAAATACATACTCAGACTAAAATAACAGACTCTATACATTATATATGTACACTAAAAAAAGGGTTTTTACTTTTTTCCTTTGCAAATGCAGCCCTTCACTAACTCCATTATACATGCTATACACATTATACACATACATATATACTTATACACACACACACACACACACTTTTAGTACTATGTATAGAAAAAAGGAACATAAACCCCATTCTACACCTAAATCTCAAATGTGCAAGAGTATGTAATACATGGATACTCCTGCAGTAACCATCTCTATGTAATGTTAGTACACAAATGATAAAGAAAATCTGACAACAAATTAAAAAAATAAATTAATTATACATATTCCATATATATATATATATATATATATATATATATATATATATATATATATATATATATATATATATATATATATAAATCACTTTGTGAAGTCTTTATTTACATGGTGCACACAAAGTTGTTGACCTCCATGGTCTTACTTTGTTTACTGACAAACAGGTACAAAAAAGTAAAACTAAAAACCCCCCTCTTTCCTGTCAGATGCTTATCTTCAGACTGCAAGTGAAGGTAAAATTAATGATGGGAATATTCCTGCTCTCTATATGGGGTAAAATGATGAACAGAGAGAATTCCCTTTTGTGTCTTGTTCTATTCCCACAGCTTGGCAGCTACATTAGCATTCCACCCACGGCCCCAGGGTCTTTGCGCCAGCCCTCTCCATCTTGTAGTCAAGGGGGAAACTCTGCCCATCTACTAGAAATAGGAGCACTGGTTGTTAATTCAGAGTCAATGGATACTTCTTTGTACTGTGGCCCATAGACATGGGGCAGGCCTTTTTAGAAAGTCAAGGTCTTAAACAATATTTCAATTTAATCAGCAAAGATTGTTTGGAGCAAACTCTCCACTGATCACTTTGAAATTATTAATTTTATTTTTGCAGTCTAATATTCATTGTAAGTAATAGAATGCTTTGTTGCATCATTTTAGTCACATACAGTATAAATGCTATTTACTTAAATTTTGCCACATCCTCAAAGGCAAATCCAAACTATCATAGAGTGCTTCAATCTGTTCACTTGTATCTAAGGCAGGGCAAATGTCAATCGCTTATCTAAAATGCATACTGTCCGACAAAATGAAACATATTTTTGATTAAGTGCTCTGCACTCTTACTATTTCCTTCTTTTTAGAATCTTCATGTTGCAAAGGTATTTAAATAACTTACATCTTAAGAAAAGGTTATATGTAGCCTTTTGGTGGTAACACACAGTCAATTGCTCGCAAAACTCTATATAACTGTTTCCATCAATTGATTGGAATTTTGAAAAATGTGCACTAACTAATTACAGCAATCCTAAAAAAAACCCTGAACAATTGCTTAATTCTAGGAATGTGCTACATGATGAAATGACACAATCTCAAAGGCTATGATACTTACTTTTGAACATTTTATTATTTTAATCTATAGAAAGGTAGCTCAAACAAATGAAATATTAATTTTGACCACTCTCATTTGATGCAAACAGTCTTACCTGGCATACAGATGCAGCTGAATTCCCCAATCCGATCAAGACAAGTGGCATCATTTTGACAAGGCATTGACAAGCACTCGTTGATATCAATCTCACAGCGAGGTCCTGTATAGCCTTTGCCACACTGGCACTGAAAGGAACCCTCAGTATTTACACATTTTCCAAAGTGTTCACAAGGATTGGCACCTGTAAAACCAGAAAAAGATAACTTATCAGGGTTTTCTGGTTAGTGTACTCAAGGACCCCTGAAAATAATCAGTTTATCTAGAATTCACTATAAAATCAAGAGCTGTGTCATGCAAAGTTTAGAAGTAAATGATTACCAATAGAGCACTCATCCACATCTTGGTTACAAGCACCCCCAGTAAATCCAGGTGGACAAGTGCATATAGCTCTCCCATTAAGTGGGTTGGTGTCACACACTGCACCTTCATTGCAGGGATTACTGACACAGGCATCATCCAGATGGCAAAGCAAACCTATTGTAAAGACAGAAATGAGGCTATGATAAAAAAAGATGTTAAGATTCCTCATATAATTGTTGTCACTTATTGGGAAAGTTGGAAATATAAAGCCTTTCAAATTCTATTACAAAAAAATCACAAGCATACACAAGCATCTAAACACATGTTAGAAATTAAAACAAAGTGCACTTAAAAGTCCCTATGTACAGGTTTGATTATAAACTAAAGTAAGTGCTCTCAGCGGTCTTGACCATTGTCTTTAAAGATTTTAATTTGCCATACAAAACTGACTCTGTATTATGTGGGCACTGCTGCACTTGGGTGCGCTAAACAACTGAAAACACATGCTGCGAAATAATTTAAAGAATAGCTTCTGACTAGCACAGTTTACTTTTAGGCTTGACTCCTACAAAAGGCTGAATATTACAAGACAACAAACCTGTTTTTCCAACAGGGCATTCACAGAAAAATGAGGCCACCCTGTCATGGCAAGTTG
The DNA here is from genome assembly GCF_900747795.2 of Erpetoichthys calabaricus. Classification (NCBI taxonomy): domain Eukaryota; kingdom Metazoa; phylum Chordata; class Cladistia; order Polypteriformes; family Polypteridae; genus Erpetoichthys; species Erpetoichthys calabaricus. The sequence goes on along the minus strand of NC_041410.2, from coordinate 85,440,448 downwards.
CACCATTGAAGCATACAGTATTGGCACAGTCATCAATGTTTTCACTGCAGTCCTCCCCAGTCCAGCCATTCACACAGACACATGTGTGTCCGCCAATAGTGTTGAAGCATGTTCCTCCATTGTGACAAGCATTGGGTTGCAGGAGACACTCATTGACATCTTCAGTACAGAACTGACCTGTAAGGAGCGAGCCATGTACAATGGAAATCATTCTTTTTTCAAAAAAACAAAACAGAGATATTTTATACTGACTAGAAAATACTTTGGGAGCCTTCTTAACAGTATTATATTCTATCACTAGATGTCACTATTTAAGCCAAAACTGACAGTCCTATCCCAGTTTCTTTGCTGTTCCAACAAAGTGGAAAACAAGCATGCAGCTGCAGTTTAAAATCAAGTTGCAGATGAATGATATGATAAAAATATGGCAACTGCACTCATAACAGAGCTTAACAATGGGTTAGTAAATACTGAAAATAGTGACTGGAATTAGTCAGCAAGTGGGCATTTAACAACTGCTAAGCAAACTAACTTACATGGAGATCTTATACTGTATTTTTTACAAAATGAGCACTACTCTCCTCAGTGTTACCCAATGCATTAGTAGTAGAGCTAAAATCTATGTACTTTATTTACTAGGACACTCTGTATTAACTTCAAGGTAAAAAGAACCAAATTAGCAGAGCATCAGTTTTTATAAGAACACTTATCTATTCCACTCCACATCACAATGTAGTAAATGTCAATTGGAATTCCAACCTGTCCACTCTGGTGCACACTGGCAGTTATAAGTATTCACTCCATCAACACATGTTCCTCCATTCATACACTTGTGTCCTGGGCAGTCATCAATGTTGATTTCACAGTTTTGACCTTCAAACCCTACAATAAAGAAAGATTTTTTTTTGTTTCCATCTACACCTTTCCTGTTATACCATAATTACAATATTAAACATCTATTTTCACCTGCACCTATTTATAGTTACACTGAAACATGTAACAACAGGCAGGTGCAGCCTTAATCATGCAGATTTAAATATTGACATTATTCCACCCCATTCTAAACAGAACCAAAAACTATCTTTTAATTTTTCATGTTAAGTAGTGTATTAGGGAATGAGAAAACAAAGTCTTCATAAATAAAAATTACTTCCTCCACACTGAAGTAAACATACATTTATTAACACACTTGCTTCAGAATATGAATATGAAACAAACTATAATGCACAGTTACATAACAAAAGGACTATCAGCACACTCATTTCTGATGGAAAAGGGGAGTAAAATATAGGCAGCTACAATAGCACTCTATATTTATTGTGGACACAAACGGTATGAATTGTGACCAAGAGATACCACAATCAAATCTTGCTTAGAAAAGCAGCAAGCAGCTCCTTGGCTGTTATGACTAGCATTCAACCTATTTTTTAGCCATCTTAGAAAACAACTGAAATGTCCTGCCAATGTTGAGTTAAAAGCTAATCTGATGAAAAAAAAGATTAAATTAGGCAAAGAGCCAACAATTTAAACTCTATAATTTCAAAATTAACTGAACAGTTCTCAATTTTCTTTTTCTTGCTGTAGGGCAAGGTGTGTAATTTTAATTGGATGCCATATTGACATTTATCAATATTAACATTTTCCTATGCTTACATATGAGACGCACACACAACAGGATTAAATACTCATTAAGCAAATGTATTAGCAAGTGAGTTTATATAAAAAAAAAAAAATTAAAAAAAAAGAAAGAAAAAGTGTTGCAAACTGCTTGCGGGAGAAAACTCCCTTCCCTCCTCATTATCTATCATGGTCTTGTGAGCCGAATTTAATCTAATCACGCCTGTTTTGAGAGGTCAGTTCCTGCATCTCCTACAAACCTTCTCTATTGCTTCCTTCCCCTCTATGTTTTATTGACTAGCTGTTGACCTCCAGGTTCTGGCAGGAAAATGAAACGGCTGATATTTTTAATACTTTATATCCTTTGCAGCTTTCTTTCACTTTCACTAATGCAAAGAAGAAGAAATCATAAACACACTCGATAGCTAGAGGTAAAATTTTAAAAGTATAAAGACTATCCTCATTGTGTAGGTGTCTAACATAACCATGAATGGATAACTAAACACTAGTTTTATCTGCATGATGTGCAGTGTTTTATTTCGGACAGTTGATTATTTTCACTGGATTACAACAAAACACCCCTTTCAATTGTTATTATTCAAACATAATTAATAAATTGGCTAAACATTCTTGCTTCAATTGTTGAAGTAAAAATGGCTAAAATCATCCCCAATAAAATTTTAATTTCTAAACTTTAATAGCCAAACCATTCCAACATCATTTTTGTTTGTGCAAAACCATTCACAAGCAATTCTAAAAAGTTTCTGTCCCGAGTGAATTTGTAATATTTTTGCTACCACATCTAATTTTCTCAGAGGTTTCATCATTTACACACATTTTTAAATTGCCCTGAAACATTCCCAAATTATTAAGGCTCTTTTAAGATAGCACTCTGTTTAAAATATCCTACCTGGCAAACATGTGCACTTGTATGTAAGGTCTCCAGTCTGGCCACAGGTACCACCATTCATGCACTGTGATGGAGAGCATGGCACAGAGATCACCTCACAGGCTCTTCCAGTGAAGCCTGGTTGGCAGTGACAACGGAATGATCCAATGGTATTGACACAGGCACCTCCATTTAGGCATATGCTGGCAGTTCTACATTCATCAATATCATCGCGGCAGTTTTTCCCCTGAAAACCAGGTGGGCATGAGCAGTTGTAGCGGTTGTTCCAATTTACACAGCGTGCACCATTGGCACAAGGATTGGTAACACAGGCATCTATCAGGGAACAATCTTGACCTAGGTAAAATAAAACAAAATACATCATTATATTTGTGATTGAAGGGGACAATATAGTTTCTTTCCTACTTAAAAAATTTCTTTAATAAATACCTCTAAATCCACGCTGACAAATACAGGTATGCTGGACTAAGCTATCCAGCACCGAACTCCGGCATTCAGCTCCATTTAAACATGGTGACTTGTAACATGGATCCTGAAACTGGCAAAACTCTCCTATAAATTCACGTCGACATCTGAAAAAGGAAACAGGGAAGGAAAAAAAAAAAAGATCAGATTAGCCAGATCTCATTATTTAGTTATATTCATAAATATCAATTTCAGCCCTCAAATAACAAGGACAGCAACAGAGGATAACCAATGACAGGAGAAGTTCAGTATTATAGCTATTGCGATTTGTAAATCCACATGACTATAACAATACTAGCTGAATCCCTGAAGGATAATCTGTCTCTGGTGAACTCTGTCAGCCAATTATTTTTTCCCCGCCCCATGTCCCTTCTCTTAGACAATGATTCAATTAACAAATAAATCCATGGCTTCACTATAACTCCCCTGGGATTTGTAACACAACATTTCTGCACTCAAAATTCTTCAAATAGTGAGAATGATATTGAGCCATTATATTTTATACAAGCCAATAAAGCTGAGGCCAGATAAATCAATGCTAAAGACACATCATATAATTACCTAGGTCTGAAAGAGACACACCACAAATGATTAACACAAATAGCTAGACTATATAGTTTAACTTTTGAGAAATTTGACTACATCATACTACACCTAATTCAACACATCAATAAATGGAGCACTGACAAGTGAAGTGAGTGACACAGGGTAAAACAAGGAGATAGAGGTGGAGATTAAACCAGTAGAATGGAGGAACATGTGCATATGTGAGAATTGCTACTGAGCTGGGAAAAAATAATTTACCTTTATTTGAAATAGCGCCTTTCATACTGAAGTAATTCTTTATTTCTATAGAAGGTGACAGGGACTGAACTGGAAGGGAGGATTGCTGCATTGGTAAATGTGTCATCTCAGCAAGAACTGATAATTCAGTAAAATAATTGCTTGGTTCCTTTATTATTGTTTTATATTTATATTGCCTACACTTTATTTGTCAAGTTTATTTAAAAAACATCAACATTTTTGTTAGAGATTTTATATTTTCTGCTCTACTTTGATGATACTTCATAAGGTGCTGGTTTAGCCAAAAGAAAGCAATTTTGCATCCATTGGCTAAACCGAATGTGACAAGAGTATGAATAAAGTTATAAAGAGATGCAATTGATAAAATAATAAAACATAACATTTAAAAACCTGTCAAACCCAGTTCACAAGATGTGGCTACAGCCTATCCTGGGCTGAAGGCAAGAACCAACTTTAAACAGGGCAACAGTTCTTCACAGGGTTCATTCATGCAAAGATCCACAATTATGTACGCATTCATTGGAGAAATGTACAAAGCAAAAGATCAGTAAAGAAAAAAAGATATTTTCAACGAAGCCTTCCCCATTTACATCTAATACCTCCAGAAAAATGTAAACGAGTTTTAAAAAGCATCAAAATAAAAATAAGGAGACATTCTTCATTGTAGTCTTAAATAAAAAACTAATGCTTGGTCTACTTTTCTTCAAGACATAATGCAGAAACTCAGAGCCTCAACTATCATAATAACAGATAACACAATGTGAGGGTTGGGGTGTTGGGGGTGGAGTGGTTGGCGGTGTAGTGCAAAACTGTTATTCACAAGGCATTAAACCTACCAATATCAACTGGGCTGCAGCACTTGGCACAACTGCTGGAAAAATACAGTAAAGACCTGTTGGCTCTTTCAGTCTTGTTCTGTGCTCTACACTGCTTCATACAACATGCAGTGCAGCCACTGGATCCGGCAGCTTGTTCTCATCAAAGTGTGGCGGTCGAGTTTCAGACTCCAAAGGGGAACAAGGCCATTTCCCACACTGTCAATCCCCCATTCCCCCCCTCTCATAAAACCCACTCTAAAAACATTCCCAGTAACCCACAGCTGGATTTTCTCAATCACTCGAGACTAACAGTGCATTCTTTACTTATTAGAGACACACAAGAATGAGACAATTTTTTAAAAATGCTTTTAAAAAAAAAAAAAGATCTTGGGTGGTCAGTTATTTTTTGGTTAAAAAATGTGGTAAATTTATCTTGGTATTTCTCTCATGTAAAATTTGACTCTCATTTGCAACTAATAAAATAATGTATTATATAGCACTCTTACCTTCTCATAACTTTACACAAATTATACCTTAACTAAAAATGAACCACTAATAATTAGGTCACTGCCTCAGTGATGCTTTCATATTCTTTATTACTCATATAGTTCTCTCTCAAAAGACACTTATACCAGGTAGATTTTGAGTCATTAATTAGTCTAAATAGGGGTATACACATTTGTTTCCCCATGAGTTCATCCTTCTTGTTACCAGATCAGGTATCAAAGTTTTGTCTTCAGAGCTGTTAGATAACTGAGCTAACCATCCATCTACAGGACCATTCCTATACATATAATAAGCTGAAAATTTCCAAGCAATATGCAATCAACTGACTGATAGACTGTGCTATTCTGAAAATGTACTGCACATGAAGATATCAGATTAGTTCTACATGAGTTATACAGCTGCATAAAATAAAACAGATGTATCTTGACACTGTATGTTGTCACTCATGTATGAATTTACATAGGTCAGGGATAAGAAAGGGCTGGCACAATAGCTAACAACAGGCTTCACAGCAAATTCCAATAGTTTCAGGATACATTAATAACAAGTATATTGAGGACACAGCTCCATTCTGCTGCTGCTGAGGTGACTATTTCTGTACAATAGTTTATCAATTTTTTTTTAAATTTTGCAGTGGTTGGTATAATATACCACATTTTCAACAAGCAAACCAAATTTCTATGACAACTGTGGCCAGAGAGAAATGAATAGTTTCCTTTGCCTTTACCACAAAGCTTCTTAAAATCTGTAATAAGTCCAAATTTAAATTATAATATGTGTCAAAGACTATTGTGAGACTGAGATTTTCCACTTCTATAAAAAAATGTTTTGAACACACAAACACACACTGTAAGCCTTTTTGTTATCTATTCGGACTACAAATACCTGCCTAAATTAATTGGGTCAGTTCTCTGTTAATCCTTCTAAAATTTAAATAAAAACTGCAAATGAGACTGTGGATAATGTGTTAGTGGTAGTAACATAATATACTCAGCCATCCATTTTATACACTTCAAAGTTAAAGCACAAAACAATTTTCTTTTCAGTATTTGTGTTTTAAAAGAACAACTATGAACCCCTTTTATTCAGTGAAAACCTGTTTTTGTTGCTGTCTTATCAAGGTGGAATATATTCTGTATATAACATAATAATCTCCTATTAAAATACCTTACAGTAAAGGCCAATATCTAGTCATCCATTTTTTCTGAAGGTAGCTTATTTTCAGCATTAAACACACTTATTAGGATTGACCTGTGTGATAATGCTCTGGGATCCAAGGTTGGTTCAAGCTTTATGTTTGCTGCTGCCAGGATAGGATTAGACTCATTGTGACAATGTAAATGCCAGAAACATTCCCATCATTAGAATGTGGAACAATAAAATGAAAAGAAATTCTGGACATGCAGCTATATACATATTTCCACCAACAGTTTAAAATAATACAAACAAAGACCAAAACTTGAAAGCAAGGTTAATATTTTAATGGCCATTCTGGTATAATCACAACTAGCAGGTATTTCCTCAAATAGCTTAATTTCTTTAAAATCAATCTTATTTTTCCTCAAAAGCATTCCTCTGTCCCTCCAACTTAACTTAAACATTCTCAGTGGTTTTTATTATAATCACTTCTTTATTTTAGACACTATATGCTTTGCACTAAAAAACAGTGTGGAAAAACTATACCAACTATCAAAATTACAAGGAAGTGACCTTACTCAGGTTGCATTCTTAGAAATAAAACCTTACTGAAACTGAAATCAATATACAAGGGTGGAGTTGAATCCCATTTATTTACTTTTCTGTGATTTTTGTAGCATACACTTACGTTTAACGACTATAAGTGGTAACGAAGGAAGGGGTGCACTTTAACTGGAAGTTAGAGACTGGTTTATTTTAGTCATCTGCATTATATTACCTTTTCTCTTGATTTCACTGAAATTATACTAAGGAGGTGACTGCTGTTTGGCGCCATCTCAGTTTTGCAACCCACGTTAAAAATGTCTCTTGATTAGATAGTTTTGTCTTTTGTTTTCAACTTCTTTATCCTTTTGTTTTTTGAGCCGGTTTTGAAATTGCCAATTTATTTTATTTAAACTTTCTCCTCACTTTGTTTTGAAGAACCATACTAAATTCCATCTTGGCTCTTTTTAACAACTCAAGAGTAGTATATACACATGTTATGAGATTAACAAAAATACTTTTTAACCGAAGAAGTGAATTCCAAATTTGGGATGATGTTGAATTATCAGTAAATTAAAAGATGGCATCTGCACTGAATCACTAAAATAGGCATTAGGCAATATTGTATAGTGACTAAGGCACTGAGGTTTAAATTACAAAGCTGCAGATTTATTTTCAAGTGCTGCTTTACTGTGTACCCCTGAGGAAGAATTACTTGACCTGCCAGAAATACATCTTTGCATCCATCACTAAACTCGTACATCACTGGGAAGGCAATGGCTACACTCTCATCTTTCCCTCAAAATTCTTCTTTCACCTTGATGTTGAAAGGAAGCTCTATTAATTGCACAAAGATGAATTGTAAAGGAGAAAATTAACTTTGATTTATCAGTTTATAGTTGGTGCCTGTGGAAAGCATCGACACATTGATTGCTAAAAACTAGTTTTGAACTAATCTGAAACACAAACTAACATAATAAGTTGTCATTTTAAAAAATTGCCCGTATCCATTATGAAATTGTAAAATCTAAATTCTGCATTATGACATACCAAAATCCAAACAATTCAAGCTTCCCACACAAATATTCCAAACCAAATCCACCAAAAACTCTTACACTGCCAGTATATACCAAATGCTCCAGGCCTCTGCTTGCTGTCTTTTGATGTTAACAGAAACCAGATACTACATAACAGAACAAACTTGGAAGAGGAAAAAAAATGAAACAAAAGAAGGCCTCTAAGGCACATCAGGAAGGGCTCCATCACAAGGTATAAGGTATCAAATAGGAGTAAAGTTTTTTCCTTATAAATTACTGGACACATAAAAGATTGAAAGCAGCTAAATATATTAAAGTAAACAGATGACTATGAGTACATGTTCTAGTTGAATATACAATATGCAAACATCAAAGAAAATCTGTGGTTTTGAGGCATAATAATAAAAAGAATAAAAGAATGTACATATTTTCAAGAACAACATTTTCCCACATGCCATTTGTCTTAATTCCAGTTTCCTGTTTATTTGAACTATGAGACTTCATGAGGTCTGTTTCCTTTTCCCCCCTAATTCACAATGAAAGAGAAAGCAGGGAAACAATATGCCCTGCTTTCTCCAGTCATCAATGGAGTAGAAAACGCATAACCACTCTAGCTCTCAGATGAAGGAGGAAAAAAAGGCACAAAGTAAAATAATCTCTTAAACAAGAGAGATAAACAGACAGACAGAGACAGATCTTTAGGAAACTGCATTAACCCAAGCCGTACTTTTTTTACATGTATGTAATATTAAAAACTGCACAAAGTAAAATGGTATTTCTGAATGTATGCACCATGGACCTGAATTCAAGTCCTCACAGGAGAAGATGACCATGTTATCTCACAACTAAAAGTAAGTCAGAAGGAGAAAATTACCAGTACAACTTATAAATGCCAAATAATGTTTATCCCAATATCTCCAATAACATTAACATTGTGGGAAACGTATTATACTAGTGTTAAACTGTACTTCAGAATTATGGACACATTCCAGTTAATATGATATAAAGGACAAGTGGAAAAAGCAAAAAAATATATACGGATACTGTATTCACAATGAGGCATTACGATTATAAAGGATTTTAACAAGTTGCATACAGAGAAGCACCAAGTCTTAAAGTCATCATCACAAACTTTCAACAGCATTTGATCAGTTTATCTAGTAAAAGGATAGTAAATTCTAAGGTGGCAAATTAGGGGGTGGAACAATCCTAGTTTGTAGAATTTGATAAGGATCAATATCTGGAGATCCTGAAAAAATGGTGATTACATTTTTATCATTTTATCTCATACAATATTCATTTATTTTAGGAAGTAGTCTTAACTGTCACAAGTCTACATTGAAATAAGTGTTAATAATTTGATCCTGAACAGTTCTTATTTTGAAGTGCTTAGAGGTTGAGTAAAACCAATTTTGATAACATTAATCTCTGCAGTTTTCTTTGTGAAAAGTACTATAGTTCCAACATTTCGTAACATCTTTATTACGCCACTTCGCTACATGAGCAATAGGTCTAAACTTCACTGGTGCTAAATCTCCATGGTGCCTTTTCAACAATATCTGAATCTGTCAAACTCCCTAGCCCTGCCACCCAGTCTTGAAAAAAAGAGAGCGAGTGAGAGAGACAGAGGTCATAAGTCAAAGGTCACCAGCCTGATTATGATGATAATGTCACCCAGGTTAAGAGTGGGGCATTGAAGGAGGGGGCTAGCATACCAATATCCCTCACTGTCTCAGTGGGTACGTCTCCTTTGCTGTAATCCCTGTCTCCTATGCTGAAAACTCCCAGCCATGTTATTGAAGGCTCAGATCCCTGTTGCCATGGATTCCTCACAGGCGAATGAGCAAGGCTGACACCCTACCAATCAAATGGAAGAAAAGAGAAGCAACCCCTGCCCCCCACTATTTATCATAGGATGGCTGGGTTTATTTAGAAGCAAATTAACTATGTCTGGAATCTGGACATCTCCTAATCCAATACCGACAAGCTGGGGTGGAGGCAACAAAAGAGGGTGGGGGGCACAAACTTAAGATTACATTTATACTTTAGTTTGGTAAAACAAAACACAATGAAAATATCAAGACACATGGTAACAACACTTTATTCATTTACAGTAAAATCAAACACTTTTGAGTATATTTATTTACTTTGTGTATTAAATATATGACTATGATGATATTTAAAGTCAGGAATAAACAAAGGATAGCATTTGGTGTTTTTCTCTCTTCAATAGCTTCATTCTGTAAGACCGCAATAAGAATTAGTGAAATTGCACAGATTAAACACAGCTTTGTCCCTGCAGAGATTCTGGCATGCAAACTCTATTTGAGTTGGCATTTCAAATGGCTCACATCCAGCCTACGTAAATGAAGTAGAGTCATGATCTTCTTGGTCAAACAGTGGCCAAACCTTTAGTCAGAATATTGGCCTTGTTCAAAGTTTCACATGGTGAATAGTACTCCAATATTTTACTCATCTTACTTTTGATGTATAAGGAGAGAAGTTTGAGTACATTTCTTCAGAAAAATGTACAGTATATATGGCATTTTTGTCTTATCACGCATTTACTGTGATGTTATTTCAATTTTTCTTTTTTTGTTATGCAAGTCTGTTACAGTGCAGTGACCAGACTGTGTCTAGAGATAGCAACTATGGTTACTACCCAAGCTACAGAAATTCCTCAGCTAAGATGGTCAGGCCGCTAGGATGCCCACCCTGCTAATAGTCAATAAGCTTAAGGGTCCAGAGTGAAACTGATCTCAAATGGAATGATGTTCTTTCATCAAGCATTTTAACTTTAAAAGATTCAGTGTACAATGTTATAACATGATGCCATACATGTGAAGTAGCTATAGTACATGACTGATGTCATCAACAATATCAGCCACTTTAGGTCACAGAGGTTCCTATTAATCTTGAATAGCTAAGTCACTTGTGCACATGACTAAAAGTGGAACAATCAATGCAATGTTCAAATTTTGATTAAAGGTTGGACTACCTGCTGCAGATTCTAAAGGCATATCCATCTCTTAAAAAGGTGGCAAAAGCATGCACGGCCTTTTCTGAGAGACATAAATGTAAGCAGGGAAAAGAATAACAAGTGTTCTGTGAGCAAGCATGTTATAGTGTTGTGTTTGCATCACATTCTCAAATAACAATGCTCCTCAAATGCAGAAGTTCTCAATTATCTTGATAACTTAAATTACTTGTGTGTTTATTCTGAAGTGAGGCTATGAACATGACCACTGGGGTTCAATCCTAACCTAGGTCAAATATTATATATAATACATTTCACATTGGGTTAGCACCTTCCTTAATTTAACTCAACCAATGACATATATAAGGGGCTGACCCAATGTGAAATGTATAAATGTATTAAGGAAAAAGGACTCTCTACATCAGAGAAGCTATCGTCTGACAATATTTCATTGAATAATCCAATTATTCATTCTTTCTTTCCACTGAACACCACATATATTTTAGAAACTTGGAACAACCTATTAGAGCTACTCTATGAATATTATATGCATCATTACCAAGATGGGCACAACTCCAAAGAACTTCAAAGTTATAGTACAAATGTTTCAGCATTTTCAGAAGTTAGGTACTGGTAACATAGGTAAAGTTTCTCAGAGTCAGGCAGTCAGTGACATAAACTGAACTGAAAGTCCTCTGTGTTAATGCCCAGTATTCCACTAGGCCACACTGACTCAAGGAGGACACAGAGAAAAGGGTAATGTAACAAGCAATATGGTTAGCAGATTATAGATCTATGCAATTCATAATGAGGTGAGAAAATGCTGTATTAGAAGCCAAGGGTATATGGATCCAAGTTTGATTCAAAGCCCCGTAGCCTTCTGTACGGAGTCTGCCTACTCTATTATTGTCCTTCAGAGGTTCACAATCTATAGGTATGGAAATTAGGTTGAAGATTCTAAACTGGGCCTGTAAGAGTGAATGCAAGTGTCCAAATGCAACAACTGGATCCCCCTTCTCTCTGTATGTTTCTGCTATATGCTTGCGCTTATGAGCCCCTCACCAGGCTAAGAAGAGTTAATAAAATGGACAAATGGAAGTAAGGAAAGAATATGTGACTGTTTCCTGGCTTTGGTAAGATAAATACAAATTGATTATAATGTACTAGCATTGTGCAAAAGCCCAACTTTTGAAAGGTCCCAAACATAGAAAAGTAAGATGTGAGGATGTAAGGAACATTAAAACAACCAAAGGAATTAAAAGCTGCCCATGTGGAATTTAGGATTTACAAAAGAAGAAAGTAAAAGGATCCAGTCAAATTAAATTTGTGATACTTTAAAACCACACAAATTCAAAAGTTGCCCAAGCAGCTGTTCAGAATTACACAGATGTTAACATCTGGTTCCACTGACAAGGAACGTCTTTTTGTTTTGTTGTTTAGGAGGAGTATAATTTGATACAGGCAATAAATCAGACCAGTACACTTATGTTTTATTGAAATTAACTTCAGGGAAATCGATATAAGGCAGCTATATGACACTCATTTTAACTGTTTCAGTATTTACTCACAAAGCCTTTCACAATAGACTTTAGAAAAAAACGTTGGGAGTTAAATTGTCCAAATTTACTTTAGTGGAAGTATTGTATGCTTTTCTCATTACAGAAAACAAAGTGCAAAGAATTAAGAGCACATTAGATTTGAAATGACAAAATATCTGCTCATCATGTGATTTTATAATGAATGCTTGAAATATTTTATCATTTTGCTCATCTCCATAGAAAAACATTTCACTGTCTTTTAAGAACCACAAAATATCTAGGACAAAATGAAACCTTAGCTTTCAAAATCACCCAATTGTGCTCAAATAATAAAGTATAATAAAGATAACAGCTTGTAATAAAAAGCTTCAGATGACTTTTTAATATGCAAAACATCTCAGAAAAAAAGACTATTTTCCAATGTGCGATATGAGCAATGAACAATTAGTTAAGATGCTAGTAGTTAAATCATACAGTACTTGTGTGCATGCATTTGCATGCGTGTTGTGTACATTGAATTTATCCACCCATCAATACTAATGAAATAAACAAAAAAAAACTCTTTGTTGTCCCCACTCCCCCAGAAACAAACTTACATGAACTAGAATCCAAACCTCATAGCACTGAGCAGAGGGGATTTAGAACAAAAGACCACTTGTATTATACTAGAGTCATAAGCTGATGTGCAGTGAGGATGACTAAATGCAACTCTGTGGGGACTGCAGTATAAACACAGCACATTATCTAAAGAAATAAACAATGTATCCAGGCTGAGGATTTAAAAATTAGAACATTTACAGTAAGCACATCTTGAGCATTTACAGTCAAATGAGGTAATTCTAAATGGAAAACTAAAGATGAAAATACAGTCATTTCCAATCTAGCATCATAGTCAATTGCATACTACACTTACAAATTATAACTTGTAATTTAAATGCCTCTGAAATCAACAGTTGTCTTTACAATATTTATGGGAACATTATATGTAAAGAGAACTTTTAGTATAAATGCTGAAGATTCAGATTAAATGCTGTGGATAACTCTGATGGAGTAGAATTTTATCTTGTTTAGATAGTACTGTCAACACTTTAACCAATCGCACTTCAGCATTCCCAGGACTCTATTGCTTTCATGATCTGTATCCTTCTAACAATGTAGAGGCATTTTCAGAAGAGCCTCAGATGTAATACCACATGAATGACCTATTGTAGTAACCTATGTGAGCTGCATAGCACCATCTGTGCTTGTCCACATACTCTCACCCCAAACCCCCCACCTGAAAAATACTGGCTGCATTTTGTCAACAAGCATTAGCTGCAGTTCTTTCCATGATGTGACAAGTTACTTTCTGACTTACTTTACTAGCATCATTCTACTATGCTTAAGGCTGGGACACATTAGGTAAAATGTGTCAAAATGTGAGTCAAAGGAAGAAAGTCTGTGAGGAATTCCCCCAAAGATACTTAACATGATTTTAGCTTGAACCTTCCAAATTTCACATAGCTTTGATAGCACACTGCTTCCCTTCTTCCAATTTCTGTACACACCCAGAAATCATTAAGTATATTATTACTAAAAGCATTCAACTTATGAATCTGTTTTGGTTTAGTAATGATACCACACCATGAATGCTGCCTACCTAACTTGAAAACATGTTTTTCTGCATATAGCTCAGCTGGTGTTTGTTCACTCGAAGGCACAGTTCTGAATGCAAGTAGAGTAATTTAATTTCAAGTGAAAACCAAGCTACTTTGGATAGCAACTAAGAATCTGACCTTTGTCACAATTTTCACTATGATAAAAGTAATTCAGGAGATGCATCTAGTGTCTTAGTTTTTCACACAACAAGGAAAGTCCAACATTATTTTCAACTATGGGCCAAGACTGGTGTAAAGTAATTATGTTTAATTAGATTTTGTATTTACAGGACACATTCCTAACAACTATTTTGTGTTGTACTGGAGAAAAAACACTGCAACTTTGATACTTGCCATGGGGTCCTGCCTGTGCTACAGTAATTCTTTGTTTAATGATGAGCAAAGAGGACCCCCAACAACTATCTTTACTGCATAGTATACACTGGACAATTTTACTTGTTCTTCCTACGGAGATAGTATTCCCAAAGCCATGTGTGATCACTGGCCACAACAGGTTGTTTATTCAATTCAATTTGTGAATTAATGTTTCCAGATTTAAGATTTCAACGGTGGTCAAAGTGAGAGAATGGCTTATCCTGAAAGCTAGGTACAAAGGTCCAATGATATGCATGTGTAATTAAGTCTGCATAACTGGAATGCAGTAATGCGATTAGGCAGAAATAACTAAAATACCAGAAGTATTATTTAGTGGACGCCGTCAGTAAAATATTATTTTGGCTAATCGCCAATAACATTTCTAGCTTTTCAAAGGCTGCTCTCATGCAAAATCTTACAACCCAAGAAACTGGTGGGAAACTTAGTAATCTCAGTTATCAGAAGGGATATTTTAGGACCTTAAATGTACTGTCAGATCCACAAAAACGAAATCAGTGTGCATTTTTACCAGAAATGACATTCCCAACACTCCCCACTGTAACCATGGAGAGTTCAGCTATACCAAGACTATAAATAATAGTAAGTTGAAAGGTAAACTGGTGCATACTTGTGTTTTGCTTGCACTTAGAACTACAAACATGGTTTTTGAATAGTTAAACTGAGGGTGACCACTGGATGCTTGACCATTATTCTTGCAAAATATAACTTACTGGACTTGTCCACTAAACTGAAATATTTTGCAAGCCAATGTGTTAATTGTTTATTTTCTGTACAAAGTGTTAGTATTACCAAATAATCAGGTTAAGAAAAAAAATCCAAAATGCATGGTGTTAAATTGCCATTCCTGCTTTTTAAGCTTACTTTGTTAAGCCCAAATGTTATAGGTGTGCGGGAATTAGTGAATTTGTGTCATTGTTTCTGGTACCACAGTTTAATTTCTCATATAGATACTGTTTCTCCTTTATATATTTTCCTAAAATCGTTGTGCCATGCACCCATCATATTACAAAGACGTGCATTTAACCCAAAATGCACCTTTAACTGATGAATCTAAATTGATATGGAAAGAGTGAGCCAACTCACAGTTGATTTCTGCTTCTGCCTGATGCTGCTATATATTAGCCCCACCACCTTGTGACCCTTCAACAGAAAATTTAGACTCAGAGAAATATACAGATGGATAGCAGTTAACTAGACGACAGCATGTACGTAAACCGAGTGCACAGCTGGCTCATGCAGACAAGGTCATTGGTACTCAAGTTCTAGAGAACATTATATTTTTAACAGTGCCTATGTAACGCATATTGTTTGTATGCTGCAAACCACTCAGCCTGTTTTATTACCCCCCGCCCCCCCCCGTCAACTCCATGTTTTTAGATAA